>NW_007252584.1:72198-76465 GCF_000164805.1 Carlito syrichta | reverse complement strand
GGGGGGGGGAGAGAGAGAAAGAAAAGAAAAGAAAGAAATGTAACATGACACACTTGCTTACTTTCATAAAAAATGGTTGCTAGAAAATGACTAATCGTGATGCATAGGTGATAAATATCACAAGAGTGAATAATGGTACACAGCTTTTGACTCATGTCTGAACTGTGAATGCAATGAGCATTTGGCCCAATCTTTAAAAAAAAAAAAATCCTACTGGGTCAAGTGTAATGGTTTCTCCAAACACCCCAAAACATGTGGGTACATTCTGTCAAAAAGTTAATCATCTGACAACAAAATCACTAATTGAGTTCATTTGTACAGACTTTCCCTGGAAGCTTTACTACCATAAATAATTCATTAATAATGTTTCAAATAATCTTCAAATAATGCTTCAAAGGGAAACCACTTGAGTATACGACCTCCTAGTTTTCTCCCTCCATCCCCATATATTCAATTCATGAATTTCAGATCAGAACCAAGTACTAGAAAATACTTTTTGGTGTCCTTTTCCCAGATTTCAGTAACACACACAGTTTATCACTTGTGTTATACCAGAGCTAACACTGAAAGCGGCACAGTAAACTATACTAGAAACAATGGTAGAGAAGAATTCACTTCTTTTGCTATCCCCTTCTTCCCACCTAAAAATCCACATGTGATCCTCAAAATGGAGTGCTTATAAAGTTACATGTCTGAATCCCAAGCTAAACATGTCACTTTTGTGGAATCTGAGAACCAGTCTTATAGTCAAGAGGACCAGGAAAGTCCCCCACTGAGAAATGTGACACTGGTGATCCCTGGAATTCTATCACTGCTTTTTTTCCTGGTAAAATATAATTCCCCTTTGTCTGGAAACCCTAAAAATCAGAATCCTAACACATAGATAACAATCTCCTTAGCAGATCACTGTCCTCACCAGAAACTCCTAGAATAGATCCAGACACAAAAATGTACTTATGGAAGAAAGAGAACATTTATTGAGTGTCTTCCATGTGCTAAAAATCATGTTTGACAGTTTAAATGTATCATTCATTTATTTATCAAGTATTTATTGAACACCAAAATTGAATACTACATACCAAATACTATTCTAGGCACTAGGGATACAGATGTGGACCCTACTCACATTCTAATGTGAGGAGTTGAGTGTGGGGACAGTAAACATACAAATAAAAAAGGAAACTAATAGATAATAAGGACAGTATTGAGAATTAAAATAAGGTAAGAACAACACAGAGGGTGGCTTGGTGGCTATTTTGGATCTGGTCATCAAAGACGTGACATTTAAACTGAGATCTGACTGATGAGGAACCAGCCATAAAAAGATGGAGAGGGAAGAAAGAGCATTTCAGGGAGAACAAACAGTACAAAAGACCTAAAAGAGCTTGATGTGCTAGAAGAATCAAAAGAAGGAGTATAGTCAGCAAGAGAGAGAGGTGGTCAGCAGGGGCCAGAACATGGCCAGCCACCATAGGGGTCAGTAGGGAAATGGCATGCTCCAATTAACACTTCTAAAAGAGGCTCATATCTTTTGCCCACTTTGTAATGGGGCAGAAAACAGACAGAAAGTTCATTAAAGCAGAAAAGAGAGAGGGAAACAGAAAAAAGAATTAAATCATTCAAAATTTGAGCACCAAAATGATTAAATATAGCAATGAATTTTAAAAAATCTATTTTTAAAAATAGAAATTCATGAATTTATACCAAAATAAATAGATGAACAAACAAATAAATGGGGGCAAAGGAAGGGCTCTTGACCAAATGTAGAAGAAATACTAGAGTTGGAAAAATTATTTTCAAGCATCATAGTAAAGATTGAATCAGATATAAATCCTGAAAGCTAAATCTAGAGGGAAATATTGAACAGAATATCTGTGTCTTCCCACAGATTGCTGATTTAGAAAGAAAAACCAGTAACTACACAGTGGAGATATTAGACAATACCTTGACCAGGTGATCTGAGTTGAGATATCCTGAGTATGCTGGCCCAAAATGCATAACTTGAGTCTAATCACAAGAAACATCAAACAGACCCAAAATCATACACTTTCTATTTTAAAAAGAGGGGGAGCGGTAGTCTGTATTCAATCCAAATGTCAGGTACAAAAGACAAAGGCTGTGAAAATGTTCCAGACTAGAGACTAAGAGACATGACAACTAAATGCAGTAACAACCCTACATTGGATTCTGTACTAGAAGGAAAAAAATGCTGTAAAGGATGTTATCAGGTCTATTGTCAAAATTGGAATACAAATGGCAGATTAGATAATAGTATCTTATCAATGTTAAATTTACTGAAGTTGATAACAGTATTGTAGTAATGTAAGAGAATATTCTTTTTATTTTTATTTATTTATTGTTTTAGAGACAAGCTTTCACTCTGTTGCCCAGGCTGGAGTACAGCGGTGCAATCATAAACTGCTACAGCCTCAAACTCCTGGGCTCAAGTGATACTCCTGCCTCAGCCTCCCAAATTGCTGAGATTACAGGTGTGAGCCACTGTGCCTGGCTCAAAAATATTCCTATTCTTAGGAAATTCATACTGAAGTATTTAGGAGTTAAGAGCCTTGATGTGTGGAACTTATCTTCAAATGGTTCAGAAAAAAATTATGTGATGGACAGGAATGCAAATGATAAAGCAAACAGGATAAAATGCTAATCTGGATTAAGGGTATATAGGTATTGCTTGTACCGTTTTAATTTTTTCAACATATTTGTAAAACTTGAAATTACTTCTCCCAAAAAAATATCATTGAGAAGACCAAGAGGATGAGGGGTCCAAAGCCCAGGAAAAAAGTCAGTCTTTGATCCATGAGGGATATTTCATTTACAGTGGGGAACCCTATCTATATACATGTGGGAATATAGGGAGTTTGTGTGGTGGGACTATGAGAAGGTTCCTATCTACTGAGCCAGAGTAAGCAACTGACATAGGAGGGGCAGAACAAATAAAAGTAGGTGTAAAGCCAGGCTCGGTGGCTCAGCCTGTAATACCGCACCTTTGGGAGGCTGAGGTGAGTGGATTGCCTGAGCCTGCGGGTTCAAGACCCGCCTGGGCAGCGAGACCTCATCTCTGCAATAAATCAAAAAATCAGCCAGGCGTGGTAGCGCATGCCTGTAATTCCGGCTACTCGGAAGGCTGAGGCGGAAGGATCACCGGAGCCCAGCAGGTCGAGGCTGCGGTGGCCGGGAGCGGCTTCTGCACTCCAGTCTGGGTAACAGAGCGAGACTCCAACTCAAAAAAAAAAAAAAGTAGGTGTGAGACGGCTCTTTTGGAGAATGGAAAAGCAAACCCATGAGGCAATCATGACAGGACTGCTGGACAATGCTGAAGGTCCATCTGAGATTCATTAAGGTCAGGAATTGGACCTGGACATCAGTACTTGTGAAACTCTCCGAGTGATTCTAATGGGCTACCAGCTTCCAGAACCAATGTGCCAAGGCAGGGTTTCTCAACCTGGGCATTATTAATGTTGGGGCCGGATCATTGTTTGTGGGGTTGTGGGGGGCTGTCCAGTGCATTGTAGGATGTTTAGCGGCATCCCTGGCCTCTACTCGCTAGATACCAGTAGTAACTCTACCCCTGCCAGTAACGACAACCAAAACCATTACACATTCCCAAATGTCCCCAGGTTGGAGGGGACAAAATCACCCCAGTTGAGAACCACTATGCTAAGGGAACAAAGCCATAAACATTGCATGCTTACAAGGGTCAGAAATTGAACCTACTCCTTGCTCTTGCTAGGAGTTTGTGGTCAAGAATACAGGCTCTGAAATTAGATGGTCTGTATTAAAATCCCGGACCCACATTTTGTATGACCTTAGACAAGTTACTTAACTTCTCTGTGCTTCAATTTTCTCATCTGTAAAATGATAATAGTCATATCTGCCTCAAGAGTTTGGGAGGATTAAATGAGTTAATATACATAAAGCAGTAAGAGCAGTGCCTGCTCAGTAAAAAGTATCTATCATTATTATCATCACAAGGTCAAAAATGTAAAATACCAGAGGAGTGTCTGTTGATTAATGAACCACTACATTAAAATATACTTAACGTGGCCAAGTGCAGTGGCTCATGTCTGCAATCCCAGGACTTTGGGAGGCCAAAGAAGGAGGACTGCTTGGGCCCAGAAGTATGAGACCTGCCTGAGCAACATTGTGAGATCTCATTGCTAAAAAAAATTCTTTTTAAAAACCAGCCAAGCCGGTCTCAGTGGCTCAGCCTGTAATCCCGCGCCTTTGAGAGGCTGAGGTGAGTGGATTGCCT
>NW_007252584.1:44040-72178 GCF_000164805.1 Carlito syrichta | reverse complement strand
CGGGCGTGGTAGCGCATGCCTGTAATTCCGGCTACTTGGAAGGCTGAGGCGGAAGGATCACCGGAGCCCAGCAGGTCGAGGCTGTGGTGGCCGGGAGCGGCCACTGCACTCCAGTCTGGACGACAGAGTGAGGCTCCAACTCGAAAAAAAAAAAAACAAAAACCAGCCAGGCACAGTGCTGTGTCTATAGTCTCAGCTCAGGAGGCTGAGGTGGGAGGATTACTTAAGCCCAGGAGGTCAAGGCTGCAGTAAGCCATGATCATTCCACTGTACTACAGCCTGGGTGACAGAATGAGATACTGATTTTTAAAATATGTGTATACGAATATAATATATATGATATTAATACACATACATACACATACACTCAACACTTAACCTAAAGAAATTTCTATACTAAAATTGAACAGAGTAGCAGAGTCAATTATTGAATTTCTCTTAGAAAAGTCTACTTTTTCTAGATTCCAGGCACATTAATTCAGTCATCTGACACATGTGTAAGCACCTACTATGTCCCACTATTCTAAGTCTTGACAATACAATGGTGAACAAGATAAACAGTCTCTGTCCTCCTAGGACTTAGATTCTGGCAGAGAAAAGAAGACACAGAATCAAGAAAAAGTAACTAAATAATAATAATCGCAAGTAACAGTGCTACAAAGAAAACAAAAGTGGGATAAGGGAGTGGACTTTCCAGTGGTAGGTGGGGAGTGCTGTTTTAAAATGAGGGTTAGGCCAGGCACAGTGGCTCAAGCACTTTGGGAGATAGAGGTGAGAGGACTGCCTGAGCCCACAGATTTGAGAACAGCCTGGGCAATATGAAGAGACCTCATCTCTACAAAAAAAGGTCTCTTCATATTGCCCAGGCTGTTCTCAGATTAGCTGGGCGTGGTAGCGTGTGCCTATAGTTCTGGCTACTTGGAAGGCTGAGGCGGAAGGATTGCCTGAGCCCAGTAGATCGACGCTGGGGTGGCCGTGAGCAATGAATCTGTCAAGCCGGACTTGGTGGCTCAGCCTGTAATCCCACGCTTTAGGAGGCTGAGGTGAGTGGATTGCCTGAGCATGGTAGCACGCACCTGTAGTTCCAGTTACTTGGAAGGCTGAGGCGGAAGGATCGCCGGAGCCCAGCAGGTCAAGGCTGCGGTGGCCGGGAGCAGCCACTGCACTCCAGTCTGGGCAACAGAGTGAGACTCCAACCCCCCCCAAAAGAAAATGAATCTGTCCTGGACACAATCCAGCAGTTTGTGGGCTTAGAAACTAAATGAACAGTTTCATCAATTTTATAAAACAGTGCTTTTCAAACTGTGGATCAAGAAATAAAATGAAAGAGTGGCCAGATTGATTTAGAAAATCATTATGATCATTTAAAAATGAAATAGAACAGATGGAAGAGGACTGGAAATATCAAAATATACTGCACAGGAAATATATTACATTACACAGGAAAAATATGTCATACTTGTTTCGATTACATAGAGGTATGTTTGTACTGGGTTGGAATATTAAATATACTTCTCACTGTGAATGGTGGGCAAAAAAAAGTTTGAACACTACAAGAAGCTATCTTATTTAGACACAAATAGGTAATAAACCGTCTCTTTATGCTCTTCCTTCCGTGCTGTACCCAGCAATCCCCAAAACGAGAACATTATAAAAAAGTGCCAGCCGGGCTCGGTGGCTCAGCCTGTAATCCCGCGCCTTTGGGAGGCTGAGGTGAGTGGATTGCCTGAGACCGCGGGTTCGAGACCCACCTGGGCCGCGAGACCTCATCTCTACAATAAATCAAAAAAAAATCAGCCGGGCGTGGTAGCGCATGCCTGTAATTCCGGCTACTCGGAAGGCTAAGGCGGAAGGATCGCCGGAGCCCAGCAGATTGAGGCTGCGGTGGCCGGGAGCGGCCACTGCACTCCAGTCTGGGCGACAGAGTGAGACTCCAACTCAAAAAAAAAAAAAAAAAAAGGTGCCAAAGGTAAGTCTTTCATAATCTGAAGAAAATGAATTGACTTAAGGCAGCATGAACTTCTCCAGGGGGTCAAAATACCAACTTCCAGCTCACCTTAAACCTGTTAGACTTTTAATGAATAAAAAATTCCAAGCAGAAAAAAAATTTTAAATTAAACTCTAGACTTGGAGTGAGCTAAAAATGCAAATAAACCTCTTGGAGGTAATTAGGGTAGCTCCAGAACCCTACAGCAAGCACAATACTTAATGGTAAAATACTAGAAGCATTTCCACCCAAATCAAAAATGACTACTCAACGTTATCCTAGAGGAAAGCCTAGTCACTAAAGCAAGAAAATAAAATGAGGTAAAAATATCGGGTGGAGAAGGATCCATATATTATTGCCATTTGCAGACAATTTGGTTGTCTACTTTGAAAATTCAAGAAAATCAACTGAAAAACTATGAGAATTAAGAAAAGTTCAGTAATACGTCTTGAATCTAAGCTAGATCTATTAAAAAATTAGCCTTTCTACTCACTAGTATCAAAAATAAAATAGGAAAAGGATACTATTTTTCTTTTTTATTAATTTATTTTTATTTTTGTAAAGACAGGATCTCACTATGTTGCCCAGGCTGGTCTTGAACTCCTCAGCTCAAGTGATCCTCCTGCCCTGGCCTCTCAAGGCACAGGAATTATAAGCATGAGTCACCATGCCAAGCCATGATGTCTTTTTTTTTTTTTTAACATATTTTCTATTTTAAAATTGTGGGGTACAGTTAAGGGTTAGGTATACAAATATGCATCACCCTTGTTGATAAGGGGTGTCCCCTCCATCCCCAGACAGATATTGACTACCATTAATCCCACTTGCCCTCCCTGTCCCCCCCATAGATTCCCACCATTGTCGATCCTTTTCTCATAGTATTACGATAGATGTTCAAGGCCCACTTGAACATCTGATGAGTGAGAACACGTGATACTCAGATCTTTGTTGCTGTGAAAGATCACTCAGTATTATAGACTCTAGTTCCATCCAGGTCGCTGCGAAATTCATGATTTTGTTCTTTTTTATGGCTGCATAGTATTCTATCATGTATATGTACCACATTTTTTTAATCTAGTCCTCTTTTGATGGACAGCATGGTTGGTTCCAGGTTCTTGATATTGTGAACAATCCAGTCATGATTTGTAACAGCAATAAAAACTACACACAAAAGATAATCTAGGAATTCACCTAACAAGAATGTGTTAATATCTATAGTGTGGTATTGGTGTAAAGACAGACATACAGATCAACAAAACAGAAGAGAAAGATCAAAGACAGACTCACACATATATAGCCAATTTTTGACAAAGGGCCAAGCGGATACAATGAGGGAGAAGCAGAGTCATTTCAACTACTAATGTTGGAACAACTAGATGTCTATATTAAAAAATGTGAGCTTGACCCTTATTTCACATAAAAATTAGCTTGAAGTTATAGGCCTACATACAAATGATAAAATTATAAAAATTCCCAGGAGAAATAGCTTAGACAAATATTTATTACAAAGGTTACTAAAAATGCTATCCAGAGAAGAAAATACCTGATAAATTAGGCTTTATCAGAATTAAAAACTTTTGTTTTTGAAAATTCATTCAACTCATTTGCTCATTTCATGATGGGTGATGTACGAGAGCGCACCTGCCCACACTGTGCTGAGTGTTCAGCAGTTTTTGACCAAAAATGACATGATCCCTGTGTCCCATCATCCCTATTCAGCTGATTTTGTCCCAAGTGACTTTTTTGGTATTTCCCAGGATGAAAAATGTCCTCAGAGGGAAACAATTTGCAGATGTGGAAAAGGTGAAATTTAAAACAGCAGAAGTACTAAAAGGCATCAAAATTTAAGAGTTCAAAAACTGTTTTGAACAGTGGAAAAAGCTTTTTGATAGGAGCATTGCATCAAATGGAGAGTATTTTGAAGGTGACTGAAATTTAAACATGTAAGAATAAATACACAACCTTTTATAAATAAATTCTGGCTTTTTGGGGTCCCCCCTCAAAAAAAAATTAAAAACTTCTGCTCTTCAAAGAAACATCATTAGGAAAATGAAAAGATAAGTCACAGACTAAAAGAAAGTATGTGCAATACAGATTTCTGACAGAAAACTTGTATCCAGATATATGAACTCTTATGATTCAATAATCAGACAAATGCAGTGAGAAAAAAAAAAACAGACACGTCACAAAAGAAAACATACAAGTGACTGTGAAGCATATGAAAAGATAGATACTCAACATCATTTGTTATCAGGGAAGAGCAAACTACAACCATAAAGAGATGCCACCACAAACCCTCTAAAGTGACTAAAATAAAATAAACAGATAATACCAAGTGCTAGTGAGGACACTAAGCAACTTGATTTCTCATAAATTGCTGGTGGGAATGCAAAATGGTGCAGCCACTTGGGAAAAGTTGGGCAATTTTTGTTGTTGTTTTTAAGAGACCGAGTCTTGCTCTGTTGCCCAGGCTGGAGAGTGCAGTGGTATGGTCATAGCTCACTGCAGCCTCTAACTCCTGGGCTCAGGTGATTCTTCTGTCTCAGCCTTTGGAATAGCTGGGACTGCAGTGCCTGGCTACCAGTTTTTGATAAAGCTAAACTTACCTTACAACACATAAATCCTACTTCTGGATATTTACCTGAGTGAAACGAAAATTTATATTCATACAAAAAGCTGTGTGTGAATGTCTACATTGGCTTTATTAATAATCATCAAAAATTGGCAAATGGAATTGTGGAATATTACTCAGCAATAAAAAGGAATGAATTATCAACCCACACAAATAGATGAATCTCAAATGTATTATAGTAGGTGAAAGAAGCCAGACTCGGAAGGCTACATGATATATGGATTCATTTATAGGACATTCTGAAAAAGACACAACTGTGGAGACAAAACAAATCAATGATGGGAGAGGTTGACTACAAAGAGTCAACAAGGAATTCTTTGGAGTAATAGAACTCTTCTATATCTTGGTATGGTGGTGATTACATGACTATATACAAAAGTCAAAACTTCTAGAACTGTACACTAACAAGAGTGAATTTAACAGTAAATAAGTTACATTTCAATTTCAAAAACATAGAATAGACTCAAGAATTAATTAAATAGATTTATAAAATGGAACAGAGTCATGTTGACCAGAATCTTACTTGATTGAGGGAGCTTATTTCGTGATAATTTCTCCCAGATGTTAGCCCATTTCTTAAGTTCCACTACCCACTACCTCACCAAATGCCCCTAAAATAAGTTCCATGCAGGTTTTACACATTTTAAAAAACCATACGCATTTTGAAAGAACTTTTTTTTCTGTCTTGAGGTAGGAATGGTCTTTCTCAGTAAGGCATAAAAACCAGCTCCTAGGTTTTACTCAAGTCAGAATCCCTCCTTTCTATCTTCTGAACTATAAGCAACACACAAACACATCCCTCCTCCCTCTGTTTTTTAACTTAATGGTGCTCTTCCCAGTTTGTGTGTAGCATGTAGTTGAAAGTGACTTGGCACTCTTAGCAGCAAAATGGAAAAATGTCAGTTTCATCTGAGCAGCAAAAGCACTAAGACCATATGTTGTGATGTCCTCCTTCAAGTCCCTGCAAAGATCACATCAGTCATGGAAAGTCAGCTTCTTTGCTAGCTCTCCCTAACACCTGAGCAAACTCACTTTGCCATTTCTGGAAGACTGATTATAGTACCAAAAACATAGCAGCTTTCCTTTCCCTGCCAAACCCACCAACGAAATTCCATTTCTCAGACTTTTTTCTCTCTGCTGAACAAAATTATATCCATAATGATAGTCCCTTTTTTCCCCTTTTCTATATTTCCACTTTTTTCCTAGAGAAGTATACACATCTGGAATCTGACTTTTTGGCAAGATTTATTCCCAGACAATACACTGATGCTGGCCATGCATTTCTTCAGTGTTTTTCAATAGCTAAATTTGCTCTATCCCCCTTTTAATGAAAGTCACCTTGCAGGTATGCGGGAATGATAAAAACAGAAGGGAATCCAATCGGGGCTGGCATCACTCTGAGGCCCTGTAAAACAATACTCCTAAACAACTACAAAATTTGGCCACTTTTTGTTTTCCAGCTTTGCATTTGAACTGTGAAAGCAGCCAAACCAAACAATGTCCAGTTCATTTTAGATCTTAACTAAGCAAAATTTTATGGGACACTAAGTAAAAACTTCCTAAATCCTTTGGAAATAACACACCTTGTCAATTAATTTACAAATTATTTCAACATAAAATTTAATTGTATTGTCTATTAATAATTAAGCACTTAATAAATTGTTAACTATTGATATTAATAAATCAATGTTTTTTATACCATGCATGCCTGGGGTTATACTCATAGACTTACCTCTTCAGATGGCTGAAGAGAAGTTGAGAAAGATTGGAAGAACATCTAGCTAGTAATCCCTTAATAAACCTTTACGCTCCATCATCCACAAACTCGAACCTTGATCCAAAACTGAGTTGTTTCTTTTTTAAACTTGTGGTGACTATTAGGACTAGCTACATAATTTGTGATACCCAGTGCAAAATGAAAATGCAAGGCCCTTTGTTCAAAACTTATTCAGAATTTCGGCATTAACCCAAGTGCAGGTTACGTGCCTGTGATGCAAGCTGTGCTATCAGATAACGTATTTGACTAGAAAATTGGTAAGAAAAGTATAGCAATTTGCTATTAAATGAGTAATGAAGGAAATAAAAATATTTTACCCCAAAATATAACATCTCCTGAGATGACTGCTTAGAGAGTCAGCAGACTGAAGTAACTCCGCAGAGCCATCCTTTGTAGGGGAAATTTGCATCTGTAGAAAATCTGCATTGATGCAGCCAGGTTTTCTTTGAGGCCTTTCCTTGTCTGGATCTAGGAAAGATTAACTTTAAAGGCTGACACCTTTAAAGGTCTGAAAGAAACATTTACCGTCTATTCTCTCTGAGGGCTGCAACCTGTGCGGCTTCATTTACATATCAAGACCACTTTGCTAGCCAGGCCTCCTCTTTACCCTTCCCATATCCGATTTTACCTGCTTTGGGCCATGCTGAGCCCCCATTCTTTCTGTAACCTCAAGATGGTATATAAACTTCTGTAACCCAAAGGGGGTTGAGGATAATCACTCTACGGTTCTTCCCCGTGGGCACATTAATAAATTTGCATGCCTTTCCCCAATTAGTCTGCCTTTTGTCAGTTAAATTTTCAGCGAACCTTCAGAGGGCAAAAGGAAATTTTCCCCTTAGCCCCTATGGTAGCGATCGTTTTAATATGGGAGTTGGGGTCAGAGACGGCAACGAAGTAGTATATATATATATATATATATATATGAAAGTCTTAGGACGGCGGTCTCCCGACCTCCCACGTTTCCTGGTTTTCAGCCTGTTGGACAAATACTTCTACTGGGCCTGCCATATAAAGTGTGGTCCATGGAGCAGCCGCAGCAGAATCTGGGAGCTTGTTAGAAATGCAGACGCTCGGGCCCACCCCAAACCTACTGATTCAGAATCTCATTTTAGCAAGATCCCCAGAGAATTCTTATGCACAGTGTAGACTAAGTGTTACTGTCGAAGCAGGCACGGAAAACCTCTGTCTCTTGCTTTCTCCGGCTCTCGGGAGGCTGATCAGCGTTGTTTCCCACCCCCCCTCACTGTATATATAGTTCCGGAGCCTCAGCACTCAAATTCCTGCTGAAATGCCCTCAACCCGAGACCACCAGCCTCCTCCGCCGTCCCTGTGCTCACCTCACCCCCTGGCTCCGGGCTGCACCTCCGTCCCTCCGCTCCCGGGGCCACCTGCTCAGGGCCCCGCCAGGTGGTGCTGCGCCAAGCCGTCCCGGCCCGGGACGCTTTCGCGCTCCGCAAGCACCGCCGAACCCACTGCCCGCGCGGTGAGCCGGGTCCCCGGGAGTCGTGTCTCGCTGACCGCCCGCGCGAGTGAAGCTCGTGGCTCCGTTTCCCGGAGGGGCGGGGAGAGTCTCAGTCCGTCTGAAGGCTTTGGAGACGCACGTCTCCCCTCGGAGCCCCCTTTCCCACGGCGCGCAGTCTCCCAACTGTCGGGGTGCCGGCCCCAGGGCTCTGCACTCTGCCTCCGCCTTTCGGAACGGTCCCGGGTGCCGGCTCAGAGCCACAGCCCGGCGGAAGGAGCGCTCGCCCCGCCGTCCCGTCGCCCTCCGGGTCTAGACGCAGCGCCCGAGCCTCCCGCGCCCGTCGCCAGCTCTACGGGCTGGGTCTCAGGAGCCCCTGGAGACAGACCCATCCCGGCGCCTTGCGCTTACCTGCCGGTCCCGGCCAACTGGCTGGCTGCGGGCGCCCTCCGGCCCTCCTTTTCCCCTTTTCCTCCGGCCGCGTCCCTCCTCCTCCCTCTCGCGGGCTGGGCGCCGCCCCCGCCGCTCCCGTCCCGCTTGCCCGTCAGCTCTCCAGCTGCCCAGCGCGGCGTGGCGCGTCCTGCGCTCGGAGGCAGCGAGGCTGGGCGCGGAGGTGGGGAACGGGCGGGGCGCGGAGGGAGGAGGGTGTGAGCTAGTGGCGCGGCCGACCGAAGCCCTGCAGGGAGCTCCGGGCTTAGGAAGAGGGAGACGTGAGGACTGCGAGCCTGGCTGCCCACCACCCCACCGCAGGCGGAACCCCGCGATGCTTCTGAGCTCCCGGGACCACGAGAGCCTGAGAATACCAGGCGTCCAGCCCAATGCTCTCCTCCTTGGGGACCCCAACCTTCCGACCCAGCAGCTCACCTTTAGGGGTCGCCCTGGCACCCAAATGCCTGTCCCGTCACTTTCGCTGTGATAGGTGGAAACCCCGAGGTCGCCCCTCTGCCAGAATATTCCTGAATGAAGAGATCAGATGTCAGACGACTTGAGAGGGCGTTTTGGAAAGACCAGTAAAAAAGAAACATCCTGGTAAAGGATTCAGCTCCATGGTTTCTTGGTGAAGGAAATAATGCACAGGGTATCTAGAAACGGATCTCCAGAGCTCTGCCTGTTGGGGGCTGTGGGTGCGGGCGCGGAGGGTGGGCATGTGAAGTGAATTGTCCCTGGTCCCCTCTACCTTTTCTTTCTGTCGGCATCTCTTCCCTTCTGCACGTTCATAGAATAAAAACTAGATCTGTACAGGTCACCTAAGCAGTTTGTCAAAGTACCCCATTTTACAGATGGGAGGCTCAGCTCCAATACGAATTAGTTGTAGAAACCAGGAAAAAATAAGCGCTCTAAATTCCCCCTTAGTCCTTTTACTGTTCCGTCTTTATAGGCAAACGGCACCTATATTTACAAATGCTTTATCACTTTGAAAGCATTGTTCTCATTCGCTGAAACTCTCAGGAGAATGTAACCTTTTTCTTTACGACCAAAACAAAATTCTGGATTCTGAATTGCATTCACAGCCCTGGAAATGAGGTGTTTATAAAAGCACAGATCTACAGAGCATATTCTGGCTGACTCTGCCATATTAGACACATCATGGGCAAGATGCATGTTCCACTTTGTAGGAGGGATTGAATTTGTTTTGCAAACACCCATTTATTAACACCCACAACATTCTAGCTGGATAAATGAATGGACAGTGTTTTCAGAGAAACTTTTGACTGTTAGATTAAGGGGGAGTAGAGGTCAGGAAGCTTATCCAGGTTACATAACAAGTTGGAAGTTATGATAAGGGGGGGGATATCGTGCATTTAATAAACAGACTCAATGTTACTCCAAAGGGTTAAATTATTTGAATTAGCAACTTACATATGTTTGACTTACTATAAAATAGGCTTCATATCTAGAACCCTCATATACTGGTAGTGGAGTGTGAATTGCTACAAGCATGTTGGAAAACTCTTTGGTAGAATCTATAACTGAGCAAACAGCTACCTTATGACCAGTAATTCCCCTTCTAGGTGTATATTCAACACAAATGAATGCATATGTTTACCAAATGATATGAACTAGAATATCATACCAGTATATTTGTAATGGACTCAGATTGGAAACGACTCACTTGCCCATCAACAGTAGAGTGGATTGCAGACACTGTGTTGGTATAGACACAAAATGGAATACCAGACAGCAATGAGAATGCATCGACCACTACTACAATAAATACAGATGAACCTCAGAAACAATGTGGACTGAAGAAAGACACAAAAACTTAGATACTATGTGCTTCCATTTCTATAAAGGATAAAAACAGACAAAACTTTCCTCTCCTGTTAGAAGTCAGGATAGTGACCACCGGAAAAACTTATAAGGGAGAGAAAGAAGGGTTTACAGGTGCAGGTAATGTCCTGCTTCTTGATCTGGGTGCTGGTGACATGGATCTATGTGCATTTTTCTGTATGTACGTTTCACTTCAATAAAAAGTTAAAATATATTTATTTCATATTGAGTTGCTTGAATTTCTAAAATAGTGATATCAGTGATGTAATAATAGTGATATTGTTTCTTCTGAACAAACATTGAAACTGTTTTTTAAAAGCACTGTAAGGAAACATGTCTTAAAAACATAAATGAGATAGCCCTTACCCTAAAACAAAAATAATTAATTTTTAAAAATTTTGTTTTTTAGTTTAGAGCTGTGGGTTATATGTGAGGATTTGCTATATAGATAAATTGCATGAAGGCAAGAGTTGGGCTTCTAGCAAGCCCTGTCCCTGCCCCAGTAGAGAACATGGTACCCAATGGGTGGTTGTGTGTCCCTTATGCCCCTCCTTTCCTCCCTCCTTCCTTTGACAGTGCCCAGCATCTGTTGTTCCTGCCTTTGTGCCCATAGAAAACTAATATTTTGATGTATTTCCACCCAAATTTTCGATCTTCTTGACACACACTCTCAAATTCAGGTAACTCTGACATCAGGACCCATAGAAGAGGAAAGAGGCTGGGACTAAGGAGGGGACCCCAGCCCTCCAACCACAGGGCTCCCTTCCTTTTCCAAGAGGGGGAACCCTGGTCACATGTGTCCTACACAGGTACTGTCTGGTGACATGAAGGAAGGCTGTGGGTACTCAGGATTTGCAATTAAATATTTATCCCAAGCCTATAAGCTGAGGGTGACTTTGGCTCTTGCACCACAGGGTCTTGGAGCTGATGACAAAGCTTGATCAGCAGGCATCAAACATGGCAGAGATGGAATAGGGAGGATAGAAGTCCTTGTCTCCTTGCCCTCTTCCCACTGATGGATCCCTTAGTGTGGGCTCTCAGCAAAGGGAGGTGGCAAAGGAGGATGGCTCACCAGTGCTCAGGGTTCAGCTCTTTTTAGAACTTCAGATGCAATTTACCCATGGCCAAATAGTCTACAAATATGCCACATGATGGTCTAAAACAGATTCATTCTTTCCTCAGGGAAATAGAGCACAAAGAGAATATGAGGCTCAGGTGCAAGCCAAGACAGTGGGATGAGGGCCTAAAATTATAATCATCATCAACTATCAGTGCTAGATAAATCTTCATGGCAACCCACTGAGGATTGTACAGCTGAGGAAACTGAGGCACAAATAGGTTAAGTAACTTCTCCCAAGGTCCACAGCTAGTAAGTGGTAGAACCAGAGCTGGAATTCTCAGAGTGTGATTCTCAAGCCCCTGCTCACTTAACACTTGAGTATGAAAAGTAGACAGATGGGTTGGCAAAACAGCAAGTAGATAATTAGGAAATGAAGGGTTTGGTGTCTACCAGTTTTGCTGCTAACTAATTGGTATTGTTACTTAGACAATCTGCATCTCAGTGTCCCCATTTGCAAAATACATAGGGAGTGACAAGTTTAATTGAAACTCCAGTGATAATACTAAGGGTTAGTCCTGGGTGCTTCAGCTGCCCCCCTCCAAGAATCTCCACCAACATTACCACACCCCAATTAAAAAGTATCTAATAAACCATGTACTATACAAACAAAACAAGGAGTTTCTTAGCCAATATGAGTCTAACTTACCGCACACCTGTAATCAGATTCCCATGTCCGAATCTCTCCTTTATAGAAACTCTGGAGTAATACCACTCAGATGTCTCTTCTGGCTTAAATCACTCATTCATTCATTAATCCATTCATTCAACAAACATTTATTTTTGCCTACGATACCAGTGAGGATAGGCTAGCTTATGCTGCAGTAACAAACACCCCTCAGAACCACAGTGGTTAATGCAACAAAGGTTTATTTCTTACACTACATGTGCTTCATAGGCTCAAAGGGGGTCTCTACCTATTGCAATTGCTCAACGACTCAGGATAACTGAGTAGACATCTTCTCAAACATCGCTGCTTGTTGAGCTAGAGGGAAAAAAGAGAGCTCTGGACCACAAGCATTTAAGTACACTAGCCTAGAAGTGGTTTACAATTCTACTGCTCCCAACTTATCAGCTGGAACTGTGCACATAATTGTACCCAGGCACAGATGACCAGAAAATTATTTGCAGCCCTAGGAGAGCCCAGGAAGTAAAGGGTTGGAAATGTTTGGGAAACAGCACTGGTGACTACCACACCTACTATATGCCAGATTCTGAGAAGATAAAGATGGATAAGACATGGTCTCAGTCTCCCAGGCCCTCACCCACAACCAAACCAGAGAAGTCTCTGATGACACAATTCTATCCCCATGGTGTAGGCTTGGTGGATCTAGGTGAGAAACCAATCACTGCCAACTTGAGTGAAGTCACCCTGTGCTACAGCAACATTTTTCTCCAGAACATTGTGTTAGTTGTAATGGTGGCGAACCTATTGCACAATGGAGGAGATAAATAAATCACACACTCTCTTGTGGGAGGCAAAAAAGCCCTCTCTTGGGAAAATACTGAATGAAGACACTTGGATATGTTGTCATTCTGTTCAATGAAAGTTACAAATGGCAGTTTAATGAAAAATGAAACCAGACTTTGGCCTCAACCAATATGAGGATGGTGGGACCAGCCCTTTCTGAGCATGTGTTCCAAATTGGGAATAGCTAAACGTGGCTCTGTGCCAACACAAATAACCCGAAATCCAGAGGAAACTGAAGGCAACCCAGTCAATCTGCACGTTGGGATTCGTTTGTGAAACTCACCCCCACCCTGTCTGGCAGTGAGCGAATTCAGAGCTTGGAGGTTGGAATAGGGAGTTGAGGGGAAAGGATGAGCCCACTGGGTTCTTCAGCAGTGAGAAAGGAGACAGCTCTCAGGGCCACATCACATTCAGCTCAGTCCTAATGGACCTTCTCTGAACAAGGGTGGCCCTTTTATTTTATTTTTTTGATTTACAGTGACTTGTCCTGTCCCAGGTTGGACTGCAGTGGTATGACAATAGTTCAGTGCAGCCTCAAACTCCTTGACTCAAAGAGTCCTTCTAGCTCAGCCTCCCAAGTAGCCAACACTACAGGCACACACCACCACTCACAGCTAATTTTTAAACCTTTTTTTATAGACACAGAGTCTTGCTATGTTGCCCATGCTGGTCTCAAACTCTTGGCCTCAAGAAATCCTCGCACATTGGCCTCCTGAAGTGCTGGGATTATACGCATAAACCGCCACACCCAGGCCCCTTTTGTTTCTTGGAGTAATCCATGAAGTGCTGGCCATGCAATTTGAAACCAAATCTCTTGCTTTTTGGGTCTGAAATCACAGGGCACATTTCAGGAGAAAATTCTGGACAGGAACATCCCTATACTTTGAGACTATGCAAATATTGTTTCTCTTCAAACCTTTTCCTACTAATTTTAGCATCCATTGTTGGACCATGTTTGGACAATGATTACTGTGGTGTTCTAATAGTGATTTTCTCTTTTTTCCTTCATTCCTTCTATGTTAATTTATTGAAATTCTTCTATAGGGAAGAGTTGTACCTTCTACCAATTTCTTTCTTTATTCAATTATTTATGTCAATATGAACTCATGGATAACTATTTTAGACTTTGGGTTATAATCCAACACTATCATTATTTATTTATTTTTGTTAGATTGTCCCAGCTTCACTCATTGGGAGCCCTTTCAGGTTGGCTCCTGTATGCCCATGCTTTTCTCACTTTTTGGCATCACAACATGCTCCAGGCTCATTTGTATAGTGTCCCATTTTTTTCTACTTCACCTAAGAATATGTCTTACCTTAAGTCTCTTTGTAAAAATGTTTTAACCATTTGTGTATTTTTTTTTTTGAGTTGGAGTCTCAGTCTGTTGTCTAGGCTAGAGTGCAGTGGCACACTCATGGCCACTGCAGCCTCAACCTGCTGGGATCAGGTGAACCTTCTGCCTCAGCCTTTCAAGTAGCTGGAACTACAGGTACGGCACTTGCCACCATGTCTGGCTAATTTTTTTTATTTATTGCAGAGATGAGGTCTTGCCAAGTTGCCCAGGCTGGTCGTGAACCTGCAGACTCAGGCAATTCTCTAACCTCAGCCTCCCAAAGTGCTGGGATTATAGGCATGAGCCACCGTGCCAGGCCTGCATTTGTGTATTTTTAGCCAATTTCCCAATCAGGGACCCACTACATAAAGTAATACTCCATTTTATTTGTACTAAGTTGCTTTACTCTAGTTGTAACAGTTATTCTACCTGGGTTTAGCATTTTGGAAGTCGGGGGGGAAAATATCTGTTAACCTAATTACATCTGTCATTATCCTAAAATATTTTTGGTATGCTCATTGGTCCCATACTTCCTTGGTTTTATCTGTAGTTACAACATTTTGGGGTATAAGTATCAGAAACCACAAATCTAACTGGCTTGAATCATAAGGAAATATATTGTTTCAGGGAACAGGTAGACAAGAGGCACAGTGCAAAGACTCTGGCTCATTTTTGCTGTGGTCTTTTCTGCTCTGCCCTCAGTCTGGTTTCCCTCATGGTCATATGTTAACAGTAAGCAGCAAAAAAGGCAACATTCATTCTCCTTTGGTTGTATGCAACAAGAAGGGTAGAGGATGGGGCAGGAGGGAAAAGAAAAGACCTCTCCTTCTACTATAGAGTAAATAACTTTCCTTTTGATTGAGTCAAAGTAGGTCACATGACCACCTCTGGACCAATGATAACTGCCAGGAGAATGACAGATACTGATTGGATTAAGCCAGGGTTCAGGAACCAACCACTACCAAGGAGAATATGATTATCATGATTGTTGAGGAACAATTTTTCTCAAATGTAAGCCTGCCAGAATTACCAAGAGGACTTATTAAAATACAGATTGCTGGGTCCTAGCCGCAGAGTTTCTAATTCAGTAGTTTAAGGTGGGGCCTGAGAATTTACATATCTTATTGTACATTTCTAACAAGTTTCTAAGTGATACTGATGTTAGCATGGGAACCACACTTAGAGACCCACTAGAGTATACCCATCAGACTAACTGCAGCTGGAGATGGGATCACTCTGAGTCACAAAGGTTGCATGGAGGAGGGGTAAATAGCTGGAAAAAATGGGGGAAGAGAGGAATGTGTGAAGGAACAATGTGTCCCTTCAAAATTTTTATGTTGAAACCTAGTCACCAATGCAATAGTATTAGGTTGTGGGGCCTTTGCAAGGTGATTCAGTCATAAGGACAGAGCCATTACAGATAGAACTAAGTGCCCTTACTAAAGAGAGCCAAGATAACTAGCCATGTGAAGACATAGCTAGAAGGTACCATCTATGAACAAGAAAGCAGGTCCTCTCTAGACATCAAATCTTCTGACACCTTGATCTTGGACTTCTCAACCTCCACAACTGTGAGTAACTTCTGTTGTTTATAAGTACCCAATCTAAGGTATTTTGTTATATCAGCCCCAATGGATGAAGACAACCATCAACTGGTGTCCACTGAACTAGCACTCCTCGAACTTTAAAGTGCATATGGGCCAGGTGCGGTGGCTCAAGCCTGTAATTCCAGCACTTTGGAGGCCAAGGTGAGAGGATTGCCTGAACCCAGAAGTTTGAGACCAACCTGGGCAACTTGGTGAGACCTCATCTCTACAGAATATCAAAAAATTACCTGGGTGTAGTAGTGTGCGCCTGTAGTTCTGGCTACTTGGAAGGCTGAAGCAGAAGGATCTCTGGAGCCCAGGAGATTGACACTGGAGTACCTGTGAGCATGCCACTGCACTCCAGTCTGGGTGACAGAGTGAGACTCTGACTCAAAACAAATAAAAAATGCATAGGAACCACCTAGGGGTCTTGTTAAAATGCAGATTCTGTTTAAGCAGGTCTGGAGTGGGGCTTGAGATTCTGCATTTCCACCAAGCAATGCTGATGCAGCTGGTCCATGAACCCTCGTTCTGCAGGGGAAAATACTACATACACTGATCTTTACCTGGTTAAGGCCTTGATCCCTCATAGCTACATGCCTCAGTACCTTCCCAACAGATTCCCTTGGATCTCAACTATGAATGATCCAGTTGACCTCCTAAATCACTCCACAGCATTCCCTCTCATCTACAGTGTCTAGCCCAGACTCCTTGGCTTGACATTCAAAGCCCTTCGGAAGCTGTTCTCAATGTAGTCCTCTGTATGAATCCTCGAATTCAGTCAGAATCCCTGCACACTGTGCCTAGAATGTTACAGAATGTGCCTAGCCCATTCTCATTGCTTTATTTTTCCATGTGTTCTACTTCTCACCTAGAATATTCTTCCCCATTATCTTTGCCTCCTTGAAGCTTACACTTCTCTCAAGGGCAACCTCAACACCTGTTGCTTCTTCATATCCTCCTGTGCCCTGTCCTCTATCAATTCTACAATTATTTGCCAACCCCGGGATGCCAGGCAGCATCATATGTCCTTCCCTCCTCTGAATTTCCAAAACCCTCACTGCACCATTCACTAAGCCCTGATAATTCCTGATGGGTTTAAGTCAGTTTTCATCTTCAACAAGTATGTAAGTGCCTTGAGAGCAAGCCTTGTTGTGTCCTCCTTTCTCTACAGTGTTCACGCCTGTATCTGAGTATAGTAGATGTACTTGTCAAATAAAGCAAAACTAGGCTGCAGTGATAACCCTAAAATTCAATGGCTTAACTCCACCAAGGTGTATTTACTTATACTTTTACTTACATGAAGTCTTAGGTACGACAGGATATTCTCCCCAACCTTAAAGGTAAGATATCAGGAACATGTACTTTCAAGATGGCTGAGGCAGGGAAGAGGATAGAGAGGCACGCGGGCTTTTTCGTGCCCCAGCTCTGAAGTGACACATACCACTTCTGCTCACAATTGATTGGCCAAAACTAGTCCTATGGCTCCAAATTAACTGCAAGGAAGGCTGGGAAATGTAGGGAAGTGCATGGAACATTTGATACCAACTATACTATAGTAGGTATCAGTACAATCCACTCACCTCAGCCTCCCAAAGGCACGGGATTATAGGCTGAGCCACCGAGCCCGGCTGTTACTATTTCTTGATTGATAATTTGAGTCTGTTTCTCAGAGTCTTTTCCAGTTTTAATAGATCTTTTTGAGGATTGATGATCAAGATCATACTGAATTCCAGTGAAGTCTTCCCTGACCACCCTACTTATACTTTCACACTCCTTCCTTTGCCACTTCCAGCTTGATCTCTACCGTTTCTGCCACAGCATGAATCGTCAACTAACATACCTTACTTGTTTTGTTTACTGTCTGTCTCCAGAAAAGATAAGATGGGAGCTAAGTGAGAATAAGGCTTTCTCTTTTGTTTGTCAAAGTTTGTTTGTTTGTTTGTTTGTTTTTTGTGAGTCACAGTCTCACTCTGTGGCCCAGGCTGGAGTGCAGTGGCACGCTCATGACTACTGCAGCCTCAACCTGCTGGGCCCAGGTGATCCTTCCACCTTAGCCTTCCAAATAGCTGGAACCACAGGCTTGCACCATAACGCCCGACTGATGTTTTGATTTATCGTAGAGACGAGGTCTCGCCATGGTGCTCAGGCTGCTCTCGAACCTCTGGACTCAGGCAATCCTCTCACCTCCGCCTCCCAAAGTGCTGGGATTACAGGTGTGAGTCACTGTGCCCAGTGGACAAGGCCTTCTTTAGTCTATTTTTGTTGCTTCTTTGTCCTCAGTGCCTAGTACATAGTTGGTATTCAATAATAATTGGTGAATGAATGAATAAACATGTGAATCAAGGATTTATATGAAAGAAGGCAATGCTTTTGTTTTCAGTTTTGTTTTTGTTTTTTTGTTTTAAGTTGGAGTCACACTCTGTCACCCAGGTTGGAGTACAGTCGCATGCTCAAGGCCACCGCAGCCTTAACCCGCTGAGCTCAGGAGATCCTTCCATCCTCAGCCTTCCAAGTAGCTGGAACTACAGGCATGTGCCACCATGCCTGGCTAATTTTTTTGATTTATTGTAGAGATGAGGCCTCTCCAAGTTGCCCAGGCTGGTCTTGAACCCTGGGCTCAGGCAATCCTCTCACCTCCACCTCCCAAAGTGCTGGGATTATAGGCGTGAGCCACTGCGCCCAGCTTGTTTTGCTTTTTTTAACCAGGTACCTTCCTGGGTGGCACTGGCTATAATTGAGTAGATGTAGTGAAGCATATATTGACTATTAAAAGTTTGTACTCCCTAAATTCGTAAATGCCATCAACTTCCCTTTATCTTTTGCTCTGTCCCTTCCCATGCTCATCTGAACACTCAAGAGTAGGAGAAGGAGTGACTAAAGAGAGAGCTTCAGAAACACTGGTGCCAGGCTTTTTCCTCTCTTAGGTTCGCCTCTGGATGGACCACGTCTCCAGGGCTGGCTGGGCAAATCATCAGAAAGCAGGCTACTAAATAGTTTCCAGGGACACTCTGGGACACTGCTGTTCTCTCTCTCCACCTGAAAAAGAAAGTTCAAAAACACAAGTTATTCTCCAAGTCACCAGGTTAGCTGCCCAGTTTCCCTCTGGGGAACCACTGTCCCGGCAAGAACAACAATAAAATCCCTTTCTCGAAATTGGAGAGGTGAGACTCTCAGTAATAACTTCAGTCCCTTGCTTTTTGTTTCATCCGCGTATTCCTCCACTTCACAAAGCGAAATGTGATAGTAGCAGAATTTCTGTAGCTTTTCTAAGAAATTCCTCTTTGCTGGCACGTACAAAGGACTCTCCTGGATTCCTGCCATTGGCCATGGAGCTTTAACACATTGTTGTTGGCTCAGCTGGGGAGCCAAGATGAGTAAAATATTCTCTAACTCCTGTGGAAACACATAGCAAGTGTTTCCAACCATACTGTATTATTTGACCCGAAATATTTTTCCCCCTCCTATTTGCCAATCCATGTGTTACCTCCCTCAAAACTCCAAGGGGCCCCTTTCCCAAACCCCACAGCTCTTGGATTACTAAGAGGGTCTTGGGACCACACTAACTAGTTTTGTTACCTTCAGCAAGTTAACTCCCTTTTCTGAACCTCTGGTTTCACATCTTATGGAAAAGATATATTAGAACAGTGTTTCTCAAACTTTAGAGTGGATCAAAATCATCTAGAGGGCTTGTTAAAACTGATGGCTGGCCCCACCTCCAGACTTTCTGATTCAGCAGGCTTGGGGTGGGACCCTAGAATTTGCATCTCTAACTAAAGTTCCCAGATGAGGCTGAGGCTGCTGACTCAGGGACCACACTTTGAGAGTCATTGTGTTAAATGAAGTCAGTGGTTCTTGTAGCTTGTTTATTTCATGAGTCTATGATCAGTCTGAGTCAGGGCTTTTTTGGTTGCAAGTGACAGAAACTTAACTCAAACTAGCTTAAGCAAGTAAGGAAATTTATCAGCTCACATATCTGGGACAGAGGTAGAGTGTATTCTGGAGTTCAAATGATGTCACTGGATTCTTTCTTGTTCTCTCTTCCTCTTCTTCTCCTCCCCCAAAACCCTCTCTCACAGCAGTTTGTCTCCATCTTCTTCTCTACAAGGGCTTCTTCCATGCTAAGTGGCATGAGGCATGACTGTAAACACCTCCAGTTTGTATTAGCCTTGGTAGCAGTCTCAGAGAAGCAAGAGAACTCCTGCTCCCTGGTTCAGTGTATATTAATCCCATGACAGACTCTGATTGGCCTAGCTTGGAACATCATATGGTGAGGAGGATGGCATGTAATGATTGGCAAAGTCTAGGTCACAGGCCTCTTCTTAAAGTCAGGGACTAAAGCATTATGATGGGCAACTCCTTTCTCAGATGATAACTTCTATATTTGTCTTGGTCGTTGCCATATTTTCAGGATCTAGTGCCTAGCACGTAGCAGGTGCTTAACAAATATTTGTTGAAGGAATGACTGAATTGCTTGTGAATAGTGTAAACGTTAATGAATCCAGAGATCTTCAAAGCTGGTGATCCTATGCACTCTGGGGGTAGATGTGAAGTTCCTTGAGGTTTTCACAAAATTTTTCTGCACCCAGCCAAAGTACAGTTTTTCTTTTCTTTTTTCTCTTCCAGTAGAGACTAGAGGTGCTATGCTAACATCGGGTATATCCACCATCCCTTACATTCTTTTGAGTTTCTGAGGCTCATTCCAATCCAGCTTTGTCTCTGGAAACACAGTCATATACGTTTTTTCCCTCAGAATAATATAAATTAGCTTTAAATTAGATTTTCTTTACTCTCTTTTAGTGAGTGCCTTATAGGCTTTTATGAGTTGATAATTTAATAAGGTTTAAACTATAATTTTGTTTTTGTTTTTAACAAAGACAAACATCTCCTCCCAACCCCAATCTGTATTACAGTGGCTTCCTTTTGGGATATTTGCTGAATAAGGGGACCTGGGTTCTTTAATTCAAGTACTGACTCTTTGGGAGCCTCATTTTCTTTTCTTTTCTTTTTTTTTTGAGTTGGAGTCTCACTCTGTCACCTAGGATGGAGTGCATTGGCACACTGACAGCCACCACAGCCTTGACCTTTTGGGCTCAGGTGATCCTTCTGCCTCAGCCTTCCAAGTAGCTGGAACTAAAGGCACATGCTACCATGCCCAGTTAATTTTCTGATTTATTGTAGAGATGAGGTCTCACCAAGTTGCCCAGGCTGGTCTTGAACCTGTGAATTCAGACAATGCCCTCACCTCGACCTCCCAAAGTGCTGGGATTATAGGCGTGAGCCACTGTGCCTGGCAATTTTCTTATGTGTAAAAGGTTGATCTAGGTCAGTGGTACTTAGATTTGACTGGCCATTAGAATCACCTGAGGAGTTTAAAAATAAATACCAGTGATTGTCCCAGTTTTCAGATAATCTGATTTATATGGTGGGGGCATCTGTATTTTTAAAAAAATATTATTGTAGAGATGAGGTCTCACCAAGTTGCCCAGGCTGGTCTCGAACCTGCAGGCTGAGGCAATCCACTTGCCTTGGCCTCCCAAAGTGCTGGGATTACAGGCAGAGCTACTGAGTCCATCCTACATCTGTATTTTTTAAAGCTCTTTAGGTGAATCTAATGTGCAGCCAGAGTTGAGAACCACTAACTAGATAACTATTATTTTATTTTATTTTATTTTTATAGCTTTTGTTTTTAATAGTCAAACATTTCAAAAAACTCATAGGAAAAGATAATCTATAATAGTTCACATAAATTTACCATTTCTGTTGTTCTTTCTTTATTCCTAATGTTCTAAGTTTCCTTCTGTTATCATTTCTCTTTTAAGCAACTGTTGTAGACTAGGTCTGCTATCAATTAATTCTTTTTGTTTTCCTTCACTTTGATCAGATGATCTCTTTATTTTGTCTTTATTCTGAAGAATATCTTTACTAGTTATAGAATTCTGGGTTGACAATTTTTTTCTTTTAGCTCTTTAAAGGAATTGTTCAATTTATTTATGGTGTCCATGGTTTCTGATAAGAAATCTGCAATCATTGAACTCTTGTTCCTCTATATGAATGTGTTGTTTTTTCTGTCTGCCTTCATAATTTCTTTGTTGTCTTTATTTTTCAACAATTTAATTATTATATGTCTGGGCATAAATTTGTTTGTGTTTATCCTGTTTGGGGTTCATTGAGCTCCTTGAAATTATATATTTGTATTTTACCAAACTTAAGAAATTTTCAGACATTGTTTCTTCCAGTATTTTTATATATTTCTTTCTCTCCTCTCCTTATGTGACTTCAATGGGATGCATGGTATAACTTTTTGTATTATCCTACAGATCCCTAAGGCTCTGTTCTTTTTAAAAAAAAAAATTATTCACTGTATGGTCCAGATGGAATAATATATGTTGGTCTGTCTTCAAGTTCCTGACATTTTTCACTGCTTTCTTTATTCTGCTCTTGAGCAAATCAAGTGCGTTTATAAATCTTTGTTATCAATTTTTTTCGTTTGAAACTTTTCATTTGGTTCTTATTTTATTTTATTTTATTTTATTTTATTTTATTTTTGTGTGTCACAGTCTCACTCTGTCACCCAGGCTAGAGTGCAGTGGTATACTCACGACCAGTGCAGCCGCAACCTGCTGGGCTCAGGTGATCCTTCTGCCTCAGCCTTCCTAGTAGCTGGAACCATAGGTGTGCACCACCACACCCCACTAATTTTTTTATTTATTGTAGAAACAAGGTTTCACCATGTTGCTCAGGTTGGTCTCACACCTCTGAGCTCAGGCAATCTTGAAGTGCTGGGATTACAGGCATGAGCCACTGTGCCTGACTTGGATAACTATAATTTTAAAATATAGACTTCAAGTCAGCATGCAAGACCAAGTGCTGGGGCAAATCACTTAATCTCCTTAGTACTTGGTTTCCTTACTTTGAGAATGGAGATATTAATAGTACATAAGGATATTGTGAGAATTAAATGAGATAATTCAATTAGAACTTTACCTAAGTGTGGTTCATGAACCCAGTGGTATCTGTATAACTTGACTGCTTGTTAGAAATGTAAAATCTCAGGTCCCACTCCAGTCCTACTGGAACAGAATTTGCATTTTAATAAGATCTCCAGATGATTCTTATGCTCATACAATCAGAGAAACATTGGTGCTGAGTGAGGATTTAGTAGATTGCCCAGCACACAGTAAATGTTAAATCAATGTTAGTTGTTACTAATATTTGTACCAATAATTTTCAAGGTAAATCATTCTATTTCCATTTCTGCTCTTGAGTATTTTTCTAGATGCAGCATTAATATTATATTCCTTGGACTATTCTTTAACTAAAGTAAAAATTTATTCTCAAAGTTACTCATTTTTAAAGATGTAAAATACAAATATGTTGTAATTATAAGAGGAAATGCCCCATGCCAAATTTTGAGGGCTTTTTAAAATTATTATTTTTTGAGTTGGAGTCTCATTCTGTCGCCCAGACTGGAGTGCAATGGCCGCTCCCGGCCACACAGACTCAACCTGCTGGGCTCTGGCGATCCTTCTGCCTCAGCCTTCCAAGTAGCTGGAACTACAGGCGCGCGCTACAATGCCCGGCTAATTTTTTGATTTATTGTAGAAATGAGGTCTCGCCAAGTTGTCCAGGCGGGTCTCGAACCCGCAGGCTTAGGCAATCCACTCACCTCAGCCTCCCAAGGCGCAGGATTACAGGCTGAGCTACTGAGGCCGGCTAAATTTTGTGTTTTTAAAAAAATGTTTTGGTAAACTAAATGGGATTTATTTCTCCTTTGCTTGTCTTTAGTGCCCTTGACAGCTGTATAGTTCTTTCTGAGTTTAGAAAATTAAAATAACATAATTAGGATTGTTCTTCAAAACTATGATGTTTGGTATATTTTATTTAAAAGCAGAATTTATTCAGATAGTAAGAATCTCATTATTAGTTTAATTTATTGTTTTGCATTTGTTTCAAATGGAACTGTTGTATCTGCACCTTGAGGATAACAGTATACAAGTGAAATTGGCAACCAAAGAACCCATTGACATTGTGATACTGAAAAGAAAAAAAAACAGATTTAGAAATCAACACCACCCTAAACTCCACGGTCATTGAATGTAGCATTTACTACTCAAGACATCACCAAATCAGTCTCGTTTTATGAGCTACCAATAAAGTTATTTTTTGACTCTTCTAGTACTTTGTTTTTACTTTTTGTTTTGCCTAGAACATTGTTAATTTTTTTATTGACCATAAATTTTCGGACATAGATCCATTTCTTGCATAGTCTCAAGGTTCACGCAGCAAGAGAAGTCTGATCCTGAGATGTTAAGACCTTGATGTTCTATGGGAAGAAGAGAAACTTTATTCTTTCTAAGCTGGCTTAACCCCTCTATTATATTCTGGAACATTCAAAGTCCTTGCCTCTAACATGAAGATCTAAGGATATTGATATTTAGCAATCTCAGTCCAAGATAAGAAAGTTATTATTCATAGTTCTGAGGACTGGGAGGGAGTCTCATTTGGCAACTATGTGAATGAATGGAGGAAGGTCACCAGCGAAGACCCTCCCCACTCCTTTGCCTGCTTTCATAAGGGCAGAAGCTCTTTTGGGATTTGCTTGTGCAAGTTAAGAAGAATTACAATGCATGTTCTTCTGACTTCTTGCTACATCAAGTGTGGTCCTGGAACCAGGACTGGCACCATCACCAGGGAGCTTGTTGGAAATACAGCATCTCAGGCCCTGTTCCAGAAATCCTGCATCAGAACTGGTATTTTCAAAAGTTCCCCCAAGTGATTGGTATGCACATGGAAATTTAAGAAATCTTGTTCTAGATACTTTTACACACATCTTCCTATTTTGTATTTTTAAAAAATCATTTAGAAAAGTATCGACACTTTATCCTGAATTGTTTTCTCCCTTCAAAACAAATTTTTAAAACTCCTAAACGTTAATGTTTCATTTATTCTCTCCTTTGGAGGAAATGCTTTTCCCTACACCATCCCCCCTTGGTTTATTCATTTTTGTCATACATTATATTCATCATTCTGGAAAGTTTCTTTGAAATAAGAGAATGTGAGGTTGTTCCTCAGAGTACCCTGGGAATATGTGTAAAACTATCAATCACACCCCTTAATGAGGCAATTGACTTCTCATTGTCAACGTGAAGTTCTTTCACGTCCTTAAGGATGACTTTTGCACACAAAAACATTATTCAGAGGCTAATTTGGTTCTTGGAAATACTATAATATTTAATTTAGATTAAATTAACAAATTTTAAAACTGAAAACTCTCTTAAACTTTTAAACCCAACTTATAAATGCTATTGTTTTCTTTAAAGTACAATTGCATTGTATCAATAATTTTACAGAAATTTTCATAATTAAGTAATTAATAGTTATTTTAAATAATGTAAAGAAAATGCATACATTTAACTTATTTTATTTTCTATTTGAGTATATCATTTTCTAACAATTATCTTAAGAATGTCACTGATTCTAATAAATCTAATAAATTAAACTTCTAAATAAGTTCTTTCAAATGTTCAAATAATGTTGACAAGCATGATAAACTGGTCATCACAGGCCTATATCAATTACTGGCATATACACTTTAAATTAGAAGCATATGGCTAACCTGTTAATCAAACAATCAAATTATCTTAGATATTGCAAGTAAATATACACAGACAATTTCCACATATAATATAAAAATATAAATACTACATGTTTGGCATATTTATTTATTTCTATACTGTAGTTCTTCTTAGGGTTAAAGCAGTGATTCTTAACAGAAGGTGATTTTGCCTCTCAAGGTACATTTGACAATGTCCAGAGGCATCTAGTAGTGGGTAGAGACCGTTGAAGCTACTACAGATCCTACAGTGCACAGGGCAGCCCCACAACCAGAATAATTTAGTGCAAAATGTCAATAGTGCTAAGGTGGAGAAACATGGGGTTTAAGGTACTATTTAAGGACACAGTTATGTCAAGCAATTTGAGGGATACTTTCTGAAAGAACATAATATAGCCAAAGAGCAGTCATTTTAACATTGCTTAGCCTTGTTATATTTTTCTAGCAGTTCACTTTAACTTGCCCTTTAGCCAAGGACAGGACCAGTTTCTCAGAGGTAGCTATTGATAATTGTTTTACAATCCCCTCCCCAACTTATTTGATAGCAAGTTAACCCTTTGTGATCTCATGACAGAACCCATCAACATGGCAGCAATCACATGACAAACAAACCCATCTGCCTGCCATCCATCACCTGATGTCAGTACCTGTGCTTACCTGTCCCCTTTGTGATGACGTGAAAGAGACCATCACTCAATCACCTTAATGACCTGCCCCGCCCCATCAAAGGGAAAGCTTAAAAGCATTCAACCTCAAGTAGCCATTTGCCATTGCTTTACTAAAACTCTGGTCTGACCACGTGGCTCTTTGAGCTATGGTTGCTATGTTTTTCTATCTTTGGCCCCCTCCCCTACCTTGGGGAGGTGAATCGCCTCTTCTCTCTCTCTCTCTCTCTCTCTCTCTCTCTCTCTCTCTCTCTCTCTCTCTCTAATTCACTTTCTAAATAAAATATATTTTCCAATCTAGTTTCTGTGCAATTCTTTGCATCTTACACGTGGCACCAGATCACAGACTCTCCCACCCCCGCAGTCTGACCAAACATTTTGGTGGCCCTATTGGGATTTTTGACCTAACACTTTCCAAGTCAACTTTGGGAGTACCTTCTCACCTGATGAGATTTGGTCAGAATGTGAGATTTGAAGCTATGGACACCTAAAGCAATTTTTCCTATGACCCAAACTGCCCTACAGTGCCCCAACATCCCCTACCCCTACATTTTTTTCATAGTGGCTGTTCAAGGGACAACTTCAAGCTCAGATCCTACATAGGAGGTGAGTTTTGCTCTCAGAGTGCCCTGAAAAAGTTCAACTGAAGGCTTACCTATTTTTGTAGCTTCTTTTACCTTTTTCATCTGATAAGAGTAAATGAAAATCTGAGCCCCTTCAGCCTAGGTTGCTTTACTATCTGATTGGATTTATCTAATCTATTTACAGCTTCACTCTATTGTAAATTCTTACCCTACTCAAAGGGCTGAAACATTTAAATGGCTGTTATTGAATTCTATATATTGGTCAGTTTTTTTTCTGGCTAGATGGTTAAATTCTAAAGCCATTCTAATGCCAATTGTGATAAGGAATACATATATTTAAAAAATAAATTAGTAAAATTATAATATAAAATGTATTGAATAATATTATACATTGTATAATACATTATTTATATACATATTCATATACATATATGTATATAAATAATGTAGACCAGGTGTGGTGGCTCACACCTGTAATCTCAGCACTTTGGGAGGCCGAGGAAGGAGAATTGCTTGACCCCAGGAGTTCAAGACCAGCCTAGGCAACATAGCAAGACTCTGTCTCTTAAAAAAAATGAAATAAAATAAAAAAAAATAAGGTATATTATATTATTACATGCCTACCACGTGTCAAGCACTGATGTTCTACATTTAATATTGTTCTAGACATAAGAAATGTGACTTATATTGCTGATAGACTCTTGTAAATTCCTCCTTCTATGCTTTCTAATTGATCAAGGTTGTCCATTCATTCAGCGAGTATTTTTGAAGTATTATATGTCAGATATTGTGGAAGGTACTGGGGATGAAGAGGTGACCAGTATATAAATGTCACGCTCACTGACATTTCATTCCCATTCTAAGGCTGTTTTTAGGATTAAATGAGAGAATATATGCCAGCCCTTTATGCCACTTAAATCAACATGCACATTTTAAAGATTCAGGCACATATAAGCTGTAAGTGGCTTCAAGTGGAAAGTCTTTGCATGTCCAGGGTGTAGAGTCACATCAGAGTTGAATTCTACAAAGGTAAAATTCTTTCTTCTTTATAACAACAATCATAAAGGAACTTTTTTGCACAACGCTTGAATGTGGGTGAATAGGGTAGACAGCCGGTAAGAGAGACTCTATCATCTTTGGCATATGGCTTTTAAGTTGCCCTGGAGTCCAGCAATCCAGCAGTTTGGTGGAAGAGAGAGAGGAATATGATTAGGTAGTTTTTATGGGTCACACTTGGATGTTGCACTTCACTTTTGTTTGCATTTCATTGGCTAGCCTAGAGCTCATTCATACGGCCATATCTAGCTACAAGGAGACTGGGGAATGCAGTTCAGCTAGGTGCCCAGAAGGAAGAGGATCTAGTTTTAGTGACCAGCTAGTCACTTTCTAAGGTACCTACTCATACATGATTAATTAATTATGGTGAGCATGGTTATATGGAAACCTTGGACTATGCATCTTGAATCTTAGCAGTCGATTCATTTTATACTCCAAAGCTTAAGACTTACATTTAAAGGAAAGGATAAGATATTATGTTATTAATTTCTTTTTTTTTTTTTTTTTGAGTTGGAGTCTCACTCTGTCGCCCAGACTGGAGTGCAGTGGCCGCTCCCGGCCACCACAGCCTCGACCTGCTGGG
>NW_007252584.1:38364-44020 GCF_000164805.1 Carlito syrichta | reverse complement strand
GATTACAGGCGCACACTACCACGCCTGGCTGATTTTTTTATTTTATTGTAGAGATGAGGTCTCGCCGGCCCAGGCGGGTCTCGAACCCGCGGGCTCAGGCAATCCACTCACCTCAGCCTCCCAAAGGCGCGGGATTACAGGCTGAGCCACCGAGCCCGGCTTATGTTATTAATTTCTAAGGGTAGTTCTCTTTACCTCTTAGAGCCGTAGTTTTTTCAGCTGTAAAAGAAGGCCTTGAAATAATAAAGATTAGAGCATAAGGAATAAAGCAGAAAAACCAATAAAATTAAAAGTTGGTTATTTGACAAGGTCAACAAAGTTGACAAACCTTTAGCTATACTGACCATGATAAAAGAGAGAAGACTCAAATTACTAAAGTCAGAAATGGGGAGGGGGCTCATTACTACCAACTTTAACACAATAAAAAGAATCATAGGGGAATACTATGAACAAACACATGCCAACATGGACTAATCCCTAGAAAGACACAAACTACCAAAACTAACTCAAGAAGAAATAGAAAATGTGAGTAGAGCTATAACAAGTAAATAGATTGACTAGGAAAACAAAAACAAAAACAAAAAAAACTACCCACAAAGAAAATCCCAGGCCCAGATGGTTTCACTGGTGAATTCTACCAGATATTTAAAGAGGAACTAATTCTTCACAAACTCCTCCAAAAAACAAAAGAGAAGGGACCACTTCCCAACTCATTCTATGAAGCCAGTGTTACTCTGATAACAAAACTAGACTATGACATAATAAAGATATAAAAATACAGACCAATATCTCTCATAAATATAGACACAAAAATCCACAATAATATACTAGCAAACGAATTCAGGAATATATCAAGAGGATTATACAGGATTTATCCTAGGAATGCAAAGTTGGTTTAACATGCATAATAAATTACTGTTAGACACTATATTAATAAAGTAAAGGATAAAAACCACATAATCATCTTAAAACTGCAGAAAAGCATTTTTAAAAATTCAACACTCATTCATGATAAAAACATACCCAACATATTAAAAGTAGAAAAGAACTTTCTCAACCTGATTTAAAAAAAAAAACAAAAACTATGAAAAACCCATAGATAACAGCATTCTTAATGGTGAAAGACTGTTTTTCCCTTAAAATTCATAACAAGACATGAAAGTCTGTTCTCAATACTTTAATTCAACTTCGTACTGGAGGTTCTAGCCAGGAAAATTAGGCAAGAAAAAGAAATAAAAGGCAGTAAGATCAGGAAGGAAGAAGTAGAACTATCTATCTACAGAAAACATGACCTTGTATATAGAAAAATCCAAAGAAATTCACTAAGAAACTACTAGAACTAATAAACAAGTTCAGAAAGATTGCAGGATAAAAGATCATATGAATATCAATTGTAATTTTATATACTTTCAATAAAATCAGAAAATGAAATTAAGAAAATAATTAAATTTAGAATAGCATCAAAGAGAATAAAATACTCAGGAATAAAATTAAAGAAAGAAATATAAAATATATACTTTGAAAACTATAAAACCTAGTTGAAAGAAATTAAAGACCTAAATAAATACACAAACAAACATGTTCATGGATTGGAAGAATTAATATTATTAAGATGGCAATAGTCTTATTATTGTTTAGATGGCAATAGGTTGACCTACAGATTCAATGCAATTTCTATCAACATGTAGGCTGATCTTTTTACAGAAATTGACAAGTTAATATTAAGATTCATATGGGGATGTAAGGGAAACAGAATGGCCAGAACAATCTTGAAAAAGAAGAACAAATTTAGATTCAAACTTGCCAATTTCAAAACTTACTACAAAGCTAAATTAATCAAGACAGTGTGGTACTGGCAAAAAGATAGATATATAGATCAATGAAACAAAATTAAGAATCCCAAGTAAACTCTTATATTTACAGTCAGTTCATTTTCAACAAGGGTGACAAAACAATTCAATAGGGCAAGGATAGTCTTTTTCAACAAATGGTGCTGGGATAACTGGATATCTACATACTAAAAAATCAAGTTGGATCCCTACTTTATACCATAATATGAAAATTAACCCAAAGTGGGCCAAAGGTCTAAATATTAGAGCTAAAACTGTAAAACTCTTAGAAGAAAATATAGGCCTAAATCTTCCTGGACTTGTATTAGGTAATCGTTTACTAGATATGATACCAAAAGCACAAACAGCACACATGAAAAAAGAAAAATTGTACTTGATCAAAATTAAAAACTATTGTGCTTCAAAGAATAGCATCAAGAAAACGAAAAGAAATCCCACAAAATGGAAGACAATATTTATAAACATATATCTGGTAAGGGACTTGTGCTCAGAAACAATAAAGAATTCTTACAACTCAATAATAAAAAGACAATCTAATTTTAAAATGGGCAAAGGATCTGAGTAGACATCACTCCAAAGAAGAGAATATCAATATGCATATGAAAAGTTGCTCATGATCAAGTGCAAGTCAAAACCACAGAGCTACCATTTCACACATGCTAGAATGGCTACAATTAAAAGGAGAGATAATAACTAGTGTTGGTAAAGATATGGAGAAACTAAAACCCTCATACACTCCTGGTGGGAATGTAAAATGATGCAGTTGTTTTGGAAAACAGTTTAGCAGTTACCCAAAAGGTTACACACAGTTTTCATATGACCCAGCAATTCTATTCTTTAGTGTATACCCAAGAGAAATAAATATGTCTACCACAAAACTTGCACATAAATGTTCATAGCAGCATAATTCATAATAGACAAAAAGGAGAGACAACCCAAATGTTCATCAATTAATGAGTGGATAAACAAAATATAATACATTCATACAATAAAATATCTGGCCATAGAAAGAAATGAAGGTGATTAAAAAGGTGATCAAAACTGTAAGGCTTCACACAAGGTGCTCCCTTTTAGGTTATTTCTATATGATAGCAAAACATATGTCAGGTCTTTTTGTGTGTATGTGTGTTTACATGATATCTACGCTTAGTCCATATGTTCAAACTAACACAATCAAAACTCCAAAAATCTTGAGAGCTACTGTTTTAAATAATATTGTATTACTGTGATAAGTAACTTTGAGACTTGTCCCAATGTTCCTAAAGATACATTATTTTTGAAGTTTCCATTTCTTCCCAGGGAAATATATTAAAATAGAAAGGAGAATAGGAAAATAAATACAGAGATAGACAGGAATAGAACCTTTTCCACATTCCCTACTTTGGTCTTTTTCAGTCTTTTGGTACTTTTAAAATTAATATTTCCCTTTTTACTCCTTGTCTCCTGTTTAAAGGTTGCCTTCCTTTTTGTTCTTTCTTTCCTCAAACTATCTTTGTACCAAGCTTTGCACTAGGATGAATGAATGTATTCATTTCAGATGCGCAGATGGAGTTCATTTGTTGTCTGGCAAAGTTGATGAGGGCAGGGGGTAGGATGAGCCCAAAACTGTATTTTTGTTTGTTTGTTTCTTTGAACTCTTCCCTATCAAGTTGTCCCTCCGGACATTTATGCATTGATTCAACAAACACCCACTTACCTATTGGGTACCAGGTATCATGCTAGGTTCTGGGAACACAAGATGAGTGAGATTTCTCTCTAGACCGCAAGGAACTCATAGTTTAATGCCATGTTTCTCAACCTTCTTTTCATTATCACTCCCCTAGGGAGACTCTTTAGATTTTTTTTCCCTAACAGACCTCCCCCACAATAAAACATTAAATCCGCAGATACACTGTTTATCTGTTTATATATTTGTGACTTTGGGGGGAACCATAAACCATTGTAATATCTAAGAGTTTTGTATCTCCTTCCCAGAACCAAATTTTGCCTTCTTGGGGGCCATTTTGCTCCCATTGAGAATGGATGGTTTAGTGGGAGAGAATGTTAACAAGGAGACAATAACATGAAGTGATATTATCAAGGTAGAGCAAAATGTATCAGATTGTGAAGAAAGGAGAGAACTTACATCCAAAATTACTTGGATAGCAAAAGCCTTGTTGGGGCTTTTAGGATTAGAAAAATCTATAAAACAAAGTCTCTACCTCCAAACCATTTACAAAAGAGTAATTCTTCCTTCCTTCCTCTATACCTTCCCTCTTCCCTCCATAAATTCTTCTAGAGTAAACTATTAAATGCCAAACACGCCGGTCTCGGTGGCTCAGCCTGTAATCCCACGCCTTTGGGAGGCAGAGGTGAGTGGATTGCCTGAGCCCACGGGTTCGAGACCCGCCTGGGCAGCGAGACCTCATCTCTACAATAAATCAAAAAATCAGCCGGGCGTGGTAGCGCATGCCTGTAATTCCGGCTACTCGGAAGGCTGAGGCGGAAGGATCGCCGGAGCCCAGCAGGCGAGGCTGCCGTGGCCGGGAGCAGCTGCTGCAGTCTGGGCGACTGAGTGAGACTCCAACTCAACAAATAAATAAATTAATTAATTAATTAATTTTAAAAAATGCCAAACACTGAATCTTTTCTCAACTTTCCTTCTCTAATCCAGTTTCGTTTCCTTCTTTCTAGCCTTCTTAGATCCCAATACTTTTCTACTCTCTCCTAAAGTAATTTATTCAGGTCTCTTATCTCCACTAATGCTGAAATGACTAATGAAAGTAGAAAATGTTATCCTTCTGTGGTCAAGGCAACTCATTATATTCTCCCCTTAGGTACAGAATCTTAGTTTTGTTCTCGATTGCCATGGAACCAGTAACAAGACTACGCTACCCAACCTACCTTGCAGATGGGGCTAACCAAGTCAACTTAAAGAGAAGTTATTGGATGGGATGTTTAGGAAGTCTCATTACAATGGGATAGAACCTGGCATGTGCCTTTTGCCTTTCCTTTTTTCTTCTTTCCTGCTGACTGGAATACATATATAGCAGCTTGAGCTCCAGCAGCCATCTTGGAATGAGTAGAACTTGAAGATGGAATACCCATGCTTAGGATGACAAAGTAAAAAGACTAAAGTAAAAGGTCTGGGTTCATGATGACCATGGGACCTCCCTCTCAACATTGGACTGCCTTCTTCTGGATTTATTATACATGAGGGAAAAAATAAACTCTTATGAGTTTAAGCTACTGCTATTTTGGGTTTTCTGTTTCATGCGACCACATTCAATACTAACTAATACCTTCCTGTGGTAGTATTTGCATTTCAACAGGAATTAAAAATTTAACCTAAAAAATTAAACTATGTCTCCAAGTTTCAAGCAGAAACCACAGGCAGGATTTTGAGGTTTTAGTTCTTCTTTGAGATTTTAAGATCCTTGCTGGGATGTAGTCCTAATATTTATAAAACTAGGAGCTGTGTGTTGTAATCATCTTCTACCTTAGCTACTCTGCAATGTTATTCAATCTGTAAAATAACATCAAACATGCTACTTTCTTATGAAATTATTCATTTAAATTGTCAATTATGTATTTAAATGACTAAGTGTAGAGAAAAACCCTTTAAAATAAGTGCATAAATGTGTAATTACTAACTTGATTGGTTTTGATGAAACTCCTGTACTTCATCAAAAGTATAATTCAGACTTGTGTTTGGGGATTCTTTTTTTTTTTCTTGAGTCAGATTCTTACTCTGTTGTCCAGGCTGGAGTGGCATGCTCACAGTCACTGCAGCCTCGACCTGCTGGGCTCAGGCAATCCTTCTGCCT
>NW_007252584.1:35677-38344 GCF_000164805.1 Carlito syrichta | reverse complement strand
ATCCTTCTGCCTCAGCCTTCCAAGTAGCTGGAACTACAGGCATATGCCACCACACCCAGCTAATTTTTCCTGATTTATTGTAGAGATTAAGTCTCACCAAGTTGTCCCGGCTGACATCAAACCCCTGGTCTCAGGCAATCTTCTTGTCTCTGCCTCCCAAAGTGTTGGTATTACAGGCATGAGCCACTGCGCCTAGCGTTTGGGCATTCTTATAATGTATGTTTTTCAGTTGTTTCCTGGGCTTGTGCTGAGGAAACAAAAATATAGAATGGAGCTTTGATAATCCATAATTATATGAACATTACATGCTCCTGGCAGAACATAATCCAAGTGTGAGTTGGTGCCTAGAGCAATGTAGCTGTAACAAGGAGTTATCTCTGCTTAGTCACACTGTCATTTACAAAAGTCAGTCCTATCAACTTGGAAACTATATGCAAGAACTCCAGTGTCTAAGAAAATATGAATCATTAGGGTTGGGAAAAGAAAAATTGGATTAAACTAATGTGATATTAAAAATCTATTATGTGTATGATTGTTTTATACATAATTTGATACTGAGTTATGTCTAGGGATATCGATCCCAGGACAAGTATTTAAATATATGTATTTTTTACTTAACTTCTAAGAAATTGGGAGCCAGTGTGAAGCTGCAATTAAAGTCCCTATTTCTAATCTCTGCCTTCATATCAAATGCACATTAATTCGCCCAAATGCAAGGATACTTACCCATCCATAAAATTATAACATCAATATTGAAATTTTCCAAAAAGTGCATTTGAGCTTCTGAACCCCTTGAGCTTCCAATAAAGAAAGTTCTTCTCTGTACAGACCTCACTATAGCCGTGAATAGCATCCTGCTGAAATTTGTCTGGTCACATTTTCCAGAAATGCCCCCAAATGTTTATTCTGGTTTATAGGGATAAAAATTGCTTGCTGAATACGATAACATGTGCTTGTGTCAAATTGAATACCAGCCCTTGAAATTTTCTTTTTTTCTTTTTAAATTTTATTTTATTATAGGAATGTGGGGGTACAAATGAGGGTTAACTACATAAGTAGGCAGCACACAGGTGATGTTTGGGCTTCTAACTGGCCCTCACTCCCCCTGGCAATGACCCAAGTACCTCTTGTGTTGTCATATACCCCATTCTCCTCCCTCCCCCCTCCCCTAGCAGTGCCCAGTGACTGGCAGTCCCTCCCTTGTGCTAATGTGACCAACGTTTAAGACCCACTTATGAGTGACAACATGTGGTATTCAGTTCTTTGTTTCTGGGATAGTCCACTAAGTATGATGGTCTCCAACGCCATCCAATTTGCTGTGAAGTCCATGATTTTGTTCTTCTTTATGGCTGTGTAATACTCCATTATATATATATATCACATTTTCTTTATCCAGTCCAGTTTCCATGGGCAGTAGGAGCAGTTCCATATTTTTGCTATAGTGAATAGTGCAGCAATAAACATGTATGTGCAAGTGTCTGTTTTGTAGAATGATTTATGTTCCTCTGGATATATCCCCAGGAGAGAGATTGCTGGATCCCTTGACATTTTCTAATTATACATTCATTAATAAGAAATAATAATCCCAGGGACAAGATCAACATCTACATATATATATATATAGATGTTTGTGTGTGTGTGTGTTTGTGTGTGTATGTAGCTACAGAAGATGGTTTCTACAGTCAAGGGTCAAAATAATCAACATACACTTGAAAAACCGGTTAACTTTATAAGTTAACCTGTAAGATCGATTCCCCTCAGATAAAGCCAAACCAACATTTCAAAACATATAAACAAAAATATAACATTTAGAAAAAGGCAGTAAGTACAGAAGTTGAGTGGACAGGACCTGTAGCAGATAGTTCTGAGATCAAATGTTAACTTACTAGTTGGAGTGTCAGCAAGAAACAGAAGGCACACTCAGTCAGGATCTGTGAAGACAATTCAGTAAAGAGAACCCTCATGGAGATGTGGACAGGGTTAAAGAAACCAACAAAAGATGTCAGAGCACTTAGACACTAGTAACAGTGGGAAGCTCTTGCTACCTCTAGGCAGGAAGAGGGAAGGGAAAGAAATGATGTTACCAGCTTTCAGTAGGAGCTGGAGCTATGGAGAAGGAACAACAGACCAACAGAAGCTACATTTGTAAAGGGAGGCAGTCATGCAGGTGAAGCAGGGAGGGAGCTGGGAAGAAATACCCCAATCTCTCCCTCTCCCTTCTCCTCCCCTACCCCGTCCCTGTCCCTCTCTCTTTTTCTCTCCCTCCCCACTTCCCTTCACCTTCCAATTTCCTGTGGTGACTCCCAATGGCAGAACAGAAACAGAATTCCGAGGGTAAGGGAGTCTGGAGCACAGAGCAGGGCCCAGATGGACCCACAAAGGGATAGGAAGGGGGATTCAAATAGAGAATACCAACATGTTATAAAATGTGTAAATGGGGATAAAAACAGTGCCTACCTCCAAACTTTGTCTTGTGTATTAAATTAGACAGTGCATGTATAATACTGAGCACAATGCCTGGCATAGAAGAAGAATTCGATTAATGTTAGCTATCATTTTTATTGCATGGGCTATTGAAACAGACATACTTGTTTAAGTTATAGCCAGTTGATCACTCAGTGTTAAGCTTTATGACCTCTTGAACGTGATTTCTTTTTTTTTTTTTTT
>NW_007252584.1:23213-35604 GCF_000164805.1 Carlito syrichta | reverse complement strand
GTGCTACCATGCCCGGCTAATTTTTTGATTTATTGTAGAGATGAGGTCTCGCCTGCCCAGGTGGATCTCGAACCTGCGGGCTCAGGCAATCCACTCACCTCAGCCTCCCAAAGGCACGGTAATACAGGCTGAGCCACCGAGCCTGGCAAACATGATTTTTAAAGCTGGCTTACACAGATGTCTTTGCAAACTACCTTTGTTCATTAAATTGGATGACTTTACATAATATAACAAGGTATATATCAGACAACAACTTCATTTCACTGAAGCCTGTATACTCACACGATCCATTCAAATAATAAATCACGCACTAAAGAATATAGAGGAACTTCTTTCCCCTTTGGAAAAATAATATGTTAAAAGACTAATTTTTTTCTCTTTTGATCTGCAGGTGGACTCATAAAACATCAGCATGCTAAATTCTTCAGCTCCCAAAAGTCTTCCCCAACTGCCTTTGATGCCTGAAATTCTTCTGTAAAGGAAGAAATCTTTCCCTTCTGCAACTGAAGTTAAGACATGAAATGAAAATGGCCCTTGGGAAAAGAGCATGCTGGACAAGAGTTGAGATGCTTCCCAGGCAGCAGATTTTGATAGAGGCAAAAAGGGTGAGAACAGGCTTCCTTTAACTACCCAGGCCTTCCTGAGACTGGCACAGGCAAGAGAAGTGGAGTGTTCCCCACCGGCTGTGCCAGGAAAGGAAGGTCCTGAGGCCTGGGCTGAATTAAAAGGCGTGTGACTGAGCAATCTGAGGTAGTGCAGCCAGCTGCAGGGGAGAACTAGAACAGCTCTTGACCGGAGCCAAGGTCAGAGCTGGGAAGTCAATTTTGTGTGTGCCATCCAAAAGGTGAGGCCAGGACAAAAAAACTAACATGGAATGTTGGTTGCTCCTGGGGGCAATGGTCAAAATGTTTAACAACAGGTATAGTAACATAGAGACAGGGATATAGAAATACAATATTTAGATAGAGATAGAGACATACTTGAATATATTGGTACACATTAAATATTAATCAAAATTGAAATGCATAGAATTCCTTTTCTTCTCTTAACTCTATATGCTAATATCTCATAAAACGGTTTATTGAATCATTCATCAAATTGATCAAATAATTTCTAATTTTTTTGTGGATTTTTAGAAAACTTTCATGTGGTCTTTTGTTTGACATGGGCAATTATTTGATGCAACGTCAATTCTTCCAACTGACACCATTAGTTTGATAGTCATTAAGTAACTCATGTTCTCAATTTGTAGATAATTCATTTTAATACTATACTGCTCATGGTGTTGATGCCTCTTTCAGTTTTTGCTGAACGTAGATTGATACTTGAAGACTTTCTGGCTGTTATAATTCTGTTTGAGAATTTTGTATATTCAACATCTCTTATTTTCATGACATTTCATGCCGAAATCCTGAAAATCATTTATTGGAATTGTATATACAGTTAGTTGTCTTAATTTTAAAAATCTTTTTTCTTCAATCTAAAGAGATTTACAAATATAATTTGGTCAAATGTCAGGTTTCAATATGACGTGTTTGTCCTCATATTTGTCAGTAAACAACAAATTCATCAAAAAATATTGTTAAAGGCAAATGAACAGCATTTCTTCTTGGAATTTATATTTGTTTAGTTTCAAAGGGTACATTCTAACCCTTTATTTCTACAATATCATCCACCTCTCTTTTATTCTTTGATTTATTTTGTTTTGTATACACTATAACTTTTCCCCTTCATCTAATTAATCTGTCAGTTTTAATATAGAAAGATTCCCTTACCGTAGAGCTAAAGAACGTTATTGACACCTTGCTTAGAATATCATTGATCTAAGCCAAATCTCTTAAAAATATTACATTTTCCAAATATTTGATGAATTACACTTAATAATTTCTATGAAAGTGACTACACCAGCCTTGATATCATCTCCAAATTGCTTCTGCAGCTCTAACCCTACAGGCTCTCCCAGGAGATCCAAATATTTTCCCCATTTTCATTACTTTAATTTCCAGATGTTCTATTTCATCCTTCTAATTATTATTTTTGTATGGTAATAGATTCTGCAATTAATCAAGAAAGGATTTTAAATGTTTTTCCTCAGGGATTGTTAAACATTTTCAGTAATAGACTGGAAGGCAAATCTTTTAGGATTTATGGGACACATGTCTATAGCAACTACTCCATTCTGATACTCTAGTGAGAAAGCAGTCGTGGACAATATAGAAATAAGTAGACATGACTGTGTTCCAATAAACTTTATTTGTGGTTTCTGGAATCTGGATTTTATGTAATTTTTACTTGTCACAACATAGTTTTTTTCTTTAGTTCACAGGCTGTACAAAATTAGGCAGCAGGCCAGATTTGGCTCATGGGCCCAGGAAACAATCTGTGTTTTACCTGCTTTATATTTTTATTGTATCATCCAAAGACAATTGAATGCAGTGGCTTATTCCTAATGGAAGATATCCAAAAGGATTTCTAAAATTTTGGCTGAAGTGCTATTCTTTTTATCAGGTAATGTGGTTTTTTGGTAAATATTTTTCATTTAAATTTTTTTTCTCAAATACCAACAATAGAGTTTAATATATTCCTCTTTTTGGGTCTATGGTATCAACAAAACCCATTAAACTATATTCAGAATCTTGAATCTCACAATTTAGAGAAGTTAGCAAAATACTTTTTGTGAAACAGTTGGAACACTTTTGATAACTTTTGAAATTTTTATCTCCTTATTTCAGACGTTTTCCTAAACATTTTCTCATTTTATAGATAAGTGTTGCTATAAGAAGGATTTTAAGTCTAGATTGCCTTAATATGCTTATATCAATATTGCTCTTCCTATAAAGTTCTCATAAAAATTTCCTTTCTAAAAACATTGATTATTTTTAACCACATAGTAGACAATGTTTAAAATTTTTGTTGTGCTTTCAAAATGGTTTTCACTTGCTTTTCTGACATTTTAATTAAATTTTTTGATGGGGAGTGGGGTTTACCTTTTCAAGAGCTTTATGGTGAGGAATTGATTCTTGACTTTATTCCAACTTATTCCTCATTGATGGTTGTGATATTTTTCCCCTGAACCATGAGTTTTAACAGAACACGATTGCCACTTGATTAAAAAACAAAAACAAACCCCACATGCTTTGCTCTTTCAAATTTGAGTGATTCTACTTTTGAGTACATTGGTTCCTTCTTACATTAATGTCAGGAGGAATAATAAACTACTTGCATTTTTTGAGATAATCAAGTTCGTTTGTAATTGTAGAATTAGAAATTATTTTGTACTGGGAGGAGACATGAGAGGAGGAGAGGAGAATGAAAAAACTGAAGTCAGGATCTCAGAAAACAGCAATATTTAAGGAACAAAAAGGCAATCAAAAAAAGTACATGAAGAAGACCAAGAGCGAGCAATCAAAGATTAAGATGGACACAAGGAGAGGGTGGCATCATATAAGTAGAGGGAGGAGAGTGCTGAGAAGGATACAGGGGACCAGCACAATGCTGTGACAGAATTTGGCATAAGAAGGCCCTTAATGCCTTAGTGTGGACAGTTGCAGGGACTTGCTAGGAGCTGGGAAAAATTACAATAGTTTGCATAAGGAGTGGGAGATGAGAAGTAAAGATGGAAATAAAGAAACTGGGTCGAAAGGGAATGAAACAATGGTCTGATGAGATAGGAAAGAGGGCAAAAAGTGTGTTTGATTTGAAAATATTTATATCCTAGATGAGAAAAAGGCAGAGGAGGGATGTGGGTTGAAGATGCAGGAGAATCGGTTAACTGAAGGACTGGAAAGGGAAGGGCTCCAATGCCCAGGTGGATATAAGGTGAATACCCCCTCACAGACATAGAGGGAAGGCCACGAGGATGGGAGGCAGAAAGAATCCATCTGACTGGAGGGTGGGCGGAGCACAAAGGAGACGGCTTTCCATATTGCATCTTTGTTCTCTGTGCTGTGTGAGAAGGTCACATACTTGAAGGTAGAGGACTTTAAGGTGTGTTGTGGAAGTTTGAGAAGTTTGCTGTGGACTGTGGTAGAGGTAGGATGTGATCAGAGAGTGGGACTGTGGAGTTGAAGATTTTAAGACCCTGGGTAAATGCCGCTAACTAGTTCTCTCCAACTGCCCAGCCCTGGCTTTATGATATTGCCAAGCTGTGATGTCATCACATAGGAAATTAAAACCATGTAGCCTATATTATGTGTCTGGGGATTTTCCAGTTCCATTTCCTGCTGCTTCCTACATGTGGACAGCTACTTAGTGTCAAGATTCACATCTCCACAGTAGTTCACATAATCCTCATTAGGAACAGAACGGGAACACAGCAAAGTGGAGCCCCGATAGTTCCTCCAACAACCACAAGGCATTATGAATCCCTAAGTAATTCTGCTTGGGTTGTTTGTCAACAGAGTTCTTGCAATCAAGTCATCAGCCCCTGGAGGCCTTTCAGGGTGACCTTGGACCATGACTGGATTCTGCAAAGGTCCCCTGTGAATGGTTCTTTTCCTTACAAAGATAAAAAGTGCCCTTGAAGTCTGATTTCCAAAGTGACCAATCCAAGTAAGACTACTCAAGTGCTGTCCCATTTCCCAGGTGTGACCTCTCTCAGAGCTACATGATTCTTCCTCAGGCTTTCTCAGTCTGCCAACACCCTGCTTTGCTGCTAAGTGCACCTCTACCTCCAGGCATGCCAACCCCCTCCCTCTGGCCAGTTCCATCCATGAGATTTCTCCAATAGGTACTTCCCAGCAGCAGCAGCTCCTCAAGTCTGAGCAGTGCCAGAAGTGGCCTGTGGGGCACCTCCCTTGTACTTACAACCCATGGACAAGTATGCTTCCACTCCAGAGTCTCCTGGGGCTTGTCCTGGGGCTCCAGGGTGCAACCCAGCCCAGCACACTCAGGTGATGCCATCTTATACTCCCTGGCCTCCTGAATGTTCAATCCTCCATGTGTATAACATCTGTCTCCTCACTCTCCAGAATTCCCCCAGCCTGTGGATGCAGATGGATTTATTGCTAAGGCACTTGGTGATCAAATGTCCATTCTTTCTAATGAGCAGACCTTCCAATGCAGAGGTTGTAGGCCTTCCAACTGACGAGTTAACTTCCAAGTGACCAAAGGTCTGCATTTGCAGCATAGAATTGAAAGATGTCCCTCCACCTCCATGGGTCCTATCCACCAGTCAAGGCAGAGACTAAATGTCACTTCCTCCATGCAGCCTTCCCTCATGGCTGTGAGGAAATATAGTTTTCCTTCTCTAAACAGTCCCAGAGTGTCATCAGTACTTCGAGTTTATTGATTCATTCATTTGTTTAACAGATATTTGTTAAGAATCTGGGCCAAGAACAGTGGCTCACTTCTGTAATCCCAGCATTTTAGGAGGCCGAGGCAGAAGGATTGCTTGAGCCCAGGAGTTCGAGAGCAGCCTGAGCACATAACAAGACTTTGTCTCTACGAAAATAAAAAAAAAAAAATTAGCTGGGTGTAGTCTCAGTTACTTGGGAGACTGAGGTGGAAGGATCGCCTGAGTCCAGGAATTGGAGGCTGCAGTGAGTCAAGATCATGTCACTGCATGTCAGCCTGGGTGACAGAGTGCAACCCCGACTCAAACAAACAAACAAACAAAGAATCTTCTGGAATGAGGCCCTGTGCCAAGTGCTAGAACACAAGAATGAAAGCACACCTCATCAACAAGGGTACCTGCATAATGAACAGTAGTATACTTAACCCTGAATTGTACCCCACATCTTTAAAATAAATTTTTTTTAAAAAAAAGAAAGTACAGGTCCCCTACCGCATGGAATTTTCCAAAGTAACTGACAAACAGTTATATACACAAACACCCCAATATCAAAAAATTATTGTGAGGTAGGTAGTATAATTGTTAAGAGTGTGGGCTCTGAAGTCAGATTGCTTGGCTTTGAATCTTGGCTCCACCACTAACTGGCTATGTGAACTGGGGCAAGCACCTTAAACTCTCTATGCCTTCGTTTCCACATGTGTAAAATAAGAGCAATAATACTTATCTCACAGGACCTAGACCACTGAAAGTGCTCTATAGGTGGGTTCCTAATAGTGTTATTTTGATGGTCGTTTTAACAGCTACAAGTACGAAGGGAAGTGAGAGCACGGGAATAGCACTTAGTCTTTGGGACTTTCTAGTAGAATTCTTTATATATATGTTTTACCTCCTCCACCGAATCCTAAGGCCCTCTAGGGCAGTTGTATCTTTACAAGCTACTCAGTGCTTGACTCTGTTCCTTGCACATTCTCTATTGGTTTAATGAAAATGCGTTCATCCAATTGGGTGTAAAAGTAACAGGACCTGCCCCTTGCCTTCCAGGCCAAATCCTGAGGGGCTGCAGTCAAAGGAAAAGGACAAATGAAAACAAAGAAAAAGCTGCCCTCACTCAGAGGCGCCACGTTTTCATTCTGGCCTTTACATTTATTCCCTCTCAGAAGGCCATCTGGGGTTTGGCTTGCCTGCTTTCATGATGTAAACGTATTTTCAAGGGTTGGTTACTTGGCTCTGGAGTTCATTGGGTGGACCTCAGCACTCAAAAATCTATCCTGGGAGCTGTTAGCGCTTTCCCACTCCCTTTCCCCTTAATAAACTAAGTGAAAGAGAACAAAGAAGGCCAATTTTAAGGCCCACAAATGGAAGCAACGTATTGTTTCCCTAAGACAGTCACTTCTTTTTTTCTTGAAGATAAATCGTTATTGACCTATTATGGAATTTTCCAGAAATTCCTCAAATTTCTTAAATTTTGAGTTGCGTGGTTCTGAAAAGAAAATATGTCATGCTGGTTTTAATATTGAATGGTTTCCAATGTGAAGTCCTGGCAAGTTTCTATTTTCAGTTGAACCCTAGCTGGACTTTGAATTAATTCTAGTAAATGATGGAGATGGATGGCTCGCCTGTTGCCAACTTCACTGGAGTAAGTTATGGCAAGTTGACTTAATATTGCTTTTCTTTCCTACCTTGGGTATCATATGCCTGGCTATTACCCTCATTACTTCAATTTTCAGTCTTCTGCAACCTCATTAGAGAAGTGTTTTAAAAATACGATTCTATAAAAGGTATGCAGAAACACGCAATTGCTAGTTCCTCAAGTATATTTGTATTATGGGGTAGAATTTAAAAGGGGATATGTAATCAAAATTGGAATTAGGTACAGGCAAGAATGTAATGTATACTTACAGGGTGGCTGATTATTGAAGGTGAAGGAATCATAGCATTTAGAGAAGAAAGTCAAATCAGAGGTCTTCCCACCCAACTACTCAGAATACTAAGTCTTGTTTACAGGATTCAGGATTGCTTGAATATCTCCAGGAGAAACAGGCATCTATCACATCCTGTTGGTGCTCTGCTCATATTCCCTCGACATACACCTCTCCACTTCTAAGACCACTCACTGTGGACACCTGTGATTCTCCTCCTGAAGGCATTTTTAGTGGAGCATATTTAGCTCACTCCGGGTGACCCCGGAGTGCTGGAGAGTTAGAGTTGGTGCTAGGTCAGTGGTGGGCAGAAAATTGATGAACAGATCCTTCACCTTCCTTGTCCCTTGCAGGGAGAATCCTGAGGCACCTTCTATGTAGTTCCCAGGGCTCCCCATCAGATTGTACTGCTGTTGGCTTGCTGACATCTGTTATTGGCATCCTTTCCTTCCCTCTCATTTTTCCTCTCCCCAGCCAACATTTCCTGGGATCATCTTCCAAAGAAACTACTTGTACTTGAATCCTTGTTTCATGGCCTGCTTCCGGAGGCATCCAAACCAAGATAATTCCTAGTTCTGAACCCCTAGTTCAGGCTTTTCTCATTTCTCTCCTAGATGATTTTATATGTTCCCCATCTGGTCTCCCAGCTGCAGTGTCTTTTCCTTCCCTTTCATAACACACATTGCTCCCAGCTTGTCTTGCCTCTTAAGGCATTATTCGGTTGCATCATCCTCCCTGCTCAACATCCTTTACTGTTACCCCACATTCTAAATGAGAACAAAAGCCCAACTCTCTCTCATAATCTAGCCCATACCACTCCCCAGCCTTTAGCTCACAACATCTTTGGATGTGTCACATGTTCCTATTGATCTACCCTGCTCACCATTGCTCTACTTTGGAGAAAAAGAAAGCATAAGAAAGGATGAGAAAAGTCATCTGGGCATTATACTTTGAACTTCATCTTACTTAAGAAAAGTTCAAAGTACTTCTTTGCACTTATAAATTGACTATAAATACAGAGGGTGCCAAAAAACTATACTTATTTTAAGAAAGGAAAAAACTGCATTAAAATTGTAGTACTCAATATATACCAATAATGAAAGATGAATATAAGTCACGTTTGACTTCTGCAATTAAAAGAGGTGCTCAAAGTGGTTACCATTTGCGTCCAGACACTTCTGATTACAGCAAACTAAAAGTAAGATATACATAACATCTTGTAAATTGTGTATACATTTTTTGGCACCCCAGAAGATTAGATAGGGCTCTTATTAGTTCAATTAGAACAAAATTCTGCATGTGAATGGCCTCTTGTCATTTATACTGGAATTTAACTTTAATTTCAGGAGAGAATGAAGTCACTGATTTTCCAAGTGCATTTCTATGTTGTTTAGGCCCAGCCAATAGGCACTGCAGTAATAGATATCTCGCATAGGCAGGCAGAAGGAGGGAGACAGTGTGATATGTTGGACTGAGCAACATAGAAGGTCTCAGCTCTGTCCTGGCTCTGCCCATAAGAGGTTAGGTGAGAGTGAACAAGTCATACGACTTCTCTGAACCTTGACTTTCTCATCTGAAAAACAAGGAAATTGTCTGTAAGACCTATTTCAAAGCCAACATGCTACTCACAAACTGCTATGATTTGGAAGTATGATTGCTAGGAATGAATGATAGGTAAATTGAAAGACTTAGACATGAATCTAAATTTGCTCATCCATCATATGGCATTGCTTAGTCAATCCAAAAATCCACTTAATTGTTTAAGTCCATTAAAATAGTTCATGAGTGTTACCCATCAGGTCATACACTAAAGTCATCCACAGTCTTTGCTTCTCCCAGAAACCCCTGCCTCTCTCCCTCCACCAGTACCTTCCTGACCTTTGGACTGGATGATTCTAACATGCTTAGTCTAGTCCTGGCTTCCTCTTGAGAAAAATAAATATTAAATGTGAAATGAAAACCACACATGTAATAATATTGGGATTAATGAGGTGCTGAATTGTATTTGTACTTTGCTATTGTTGGCAAGTATGGCATTCAGCTGAATTCAAAACTGTGGAATCGTTCATAAAGCAGAAATGTTAGCCCAAAGTCTTCTATTAACAATGTGGCTTTCATCCTACGGAAGCAGGATGGCAAGGCTCTTCACATGTGGGAGGCAGGGCAGGAAGTGGTGTGATTTGGGGGTTCTGGGGAAGCCCCCACCTCCAACTTCCTTGATCACTCAGTTACAAGGAAAGGGGAAGAAAGAGAAGGGAGGGGAGAGGAGAGGAGGGAAGAGGAGAGAAGACGAGAAAAGAGAAGATAAGAGGAGAGAAGACGAGTGCTGTTCTCACCTAGTACTGAAGAAGATTGCTGGGAAGCGTTGTCTGGTAGGCCATCATTGGTCATTAAAATGTAAACTCTCGCCGGGCTCGGTGGCTCAGCCTGTAATCCCGCGCCTTTGGGAGGCTGAGGTGAGTGGATTGCCTGAGCCCGCGGGTTCGAGACCCGCCTGGGCAGCGAGACCTCATCTCTACAATAAATCAAAAAATCAGCTGGGCATGGTAGTGCAAGCCTGTAATTCCGGCTACTTGGAAGGCTGAGGCGGAAGGATCGCCGGAGCCCAGCAGGCGAGGCTGCGGTGGCCGGGAGCGGCCACTGCACTCCAGTCTGGGCGACAGATTGAGACTCCAACTCAAAAAAAAAAAAAAATGTAAACTCTCATTAGGTTCCATGATTAACTGGTCTCCAATCAGAGCTGAAAGAGGATGTGCATTAAACTTCATGCATGCAATTTATCATGTATTCATTCCAATACCTATCTCAGGAAGATGTCATTAGCCCCTTTAGACATGGGAAGAAACCGAGTCTAAGACAAGTAAGTGATGAACCAATGTCACATAGTTGGCAAACCAGAGTTTAAACTGAAGCTTTCTGGCTGTAACTCCAGGAGTCAGTGCAACCACCACTCATTCACATCCTTAGAAATTTGGGGATGCATTTTCTAATGTGATTTTTCCACTGTCCTACCTGGCAGGTAGGGTGAAAGTTGGAAACACCTTTGTGAAAAGCAAATTGTACTATGGATCAATACCCTTTTAAATGTTTATACCTTTGACTGTGTAATTCTACCTTTATGAATCTTCCTGAAAGAAATTGCCAGAGATGTGGATGATTACTAGAGATTTGTGCAAAAAGATGGTCATTACAGTAATATTTATAATAGTGAAATGCTCTAAAATCCTCTTACAAGGGGATTGGCTAAATCACTGTAGCAGAAGTTCTAGTTAGGCCAGAACAGACATTAAATATGTTGGGTTTTCTCAGCCTTTGAGTATAGATTTGAATTAACTGAAATACATGGCCATTGACTCAAGCCCACAGCTGGAGTTTAGAAACAAAGACACGTCAGGTAGACTCAATAGTGAGGAAGAGGTTTCCAACAGAAGCTGGCTTCAGGGAGAGACTGGAAGCCCTTGGAAAAAATAATTAATCCCAGAAAAGAAGGGAATTTGGTGTGACCAGGTGGATTTAGCAACACAGCTTGAGGTTCCAAGAGATGCAGCTAGTACAGCATGCTGGGACACTGTAGGGGGGAGTGGTGGGAAGGCTGCTGCTTGCGTGAACCAAGAGAGCCACTCCCTAACTTCTATACACTTGCAGGCCCAGAGCAGCTTTGCTGCAGGAACTCTTCCTCCAAAGGAATAGAATGCAGAAGGGAGCCCAACACAGAATGTCTCAAATGTGAAGAGGCTTCTGGGTAATCAAAGGGTGTGAGGATGAAGAAGATCATGGGTGTCCAGGCTAAATCTCTTGGAATTTGTCCCTTTATGGGCTAGAGGCTGGTGAAGCAGAGATTCCTTCCAAAGAGGGCACAGAGGCTGTGACATAACACAGATAAGCAGAAGTCAGTGGATCACTGTGGCCCAGACTGATGGTTGCAAACACCTGAGGAATCCCTTGTTTTTCCCCAGACACTCAAGAAAGACTTCACAAGGAACTGGGATTTCTGAGTCAGTGAGTCTAGGAGTACATGAGATGCAGGGATTCATAGTAAAGCTATCTCTCAGCACCCACAGCCTGTGAGGCCTAGGATTCAGGGTTGATCTTATGGCCCACTTTGCCCACTTCCTGCGGGTCCATCAAATCTCTTGGAACAACTCTCCCCTCCCCAACATTCTACTCCACAGCTCATCAATCAGAAGTTTTGGGTCTTCTCTTGAGCTGCTATCCTGATGACCACCTTGGCCCCTTTATACATCATTCACCTGCCTTTGGCTGATTTTTGGACTACTCTCTTGGCTTGGGTCACCTTGGACTGCCATCTCCTCATTTCTCCTGGACACACACAAAGGAATATCTAGTAGCCATGAAAAATAATGTTTAGAAAGAGTTTTAAGTGAAATGGATATCATCTTAAATAATGCAGAATACAAAAATTGTATATGTAGCATGATTTTCATTATAAAAACACATTTAAAATGTATTTCCACACTGTTGGTGGGAGTGCAAACTAGTACAGCCTCTGTGGAAAACAGTGTGGCGATTCCTAAAAGATCTAAAAATCGACCTACCATATGACCTTGCAATCCCCCTACTGGGAATATACCCGGAAGAACTCAAATCACTCTATTAAAAGATACCTGCACATGTATGTTTATCGCAGCATTGCTCACAATAGCAAAAACATGGAACCAACTATGCTGCCCATCAAAAGAGGACCGGGTTAAAAAAAATGTGGTACACATACACGATGGAATATTACCCAGCCATAAAGAAGAATAAAAATGAACTTCACAGTAACCTGGATGAACTTGGAGTCTATAATACTGAGTGATCTTTCACAGAAACAGAGAACTGAGTATTACATGTTCTCACTCATAAGCAGACCTTGAACAATTATCATAATACTATAAGAAAAGGATTGGTAGTAGTGGGAAAGTGCCAGGAGAGGGGTGGGGAAGCGGGATTGACAATAGTGGGAGTCTGACTGGGGAAGGGGAGGCACACCTCATTAGCAAGGGTACCTGCATAATGAACATTTGTATATCTAGCCCTGAATTGTACCCCACATCTTTAAAATAAAAAAAATAAAAGTTAAAAAAAATTGGAAGAAAATATACTAAAGTCTTTTTTTTTTTGAGTCGGAGTCTCACTCAGTCGCCCAGACTGGAGTGCAGTGGCCACTCCCAGCCAC
>NW_007252584.1:4620-23193 GCF_000164805.1 Carlito syrichta | reverse complement strand
TTTTGATTTATTGTAGAGATGAGGTCTCGCCAAGTTGCCCAGGTGGGTCTCGAACCCGCGGGCTCAGGAAATCCACTCACCTCAGCCTCCCAAACACAGGATTACAGGCTGAGCCACCAAGCTCGGTTACTAAAGTCTTAAAGTGAGGAGCAGGGTTATGGACAACCTATATTTAATTTCTATTTAACTTTTTATTTTCCATGAACTGGAAGGTGTTATTTTACACTTACAACTTACAAAGAAGGGTATTAAAAATGTGCTCCTTTTCTCCCTCTGAGACTAACAAATGAAAAAGGCAGGCAATGCACAAATCTATTACATTTGGATTGAAAAATAGATGGAATTGGCCTAGAAGTTGCTAAGCAGCCCATCTGGTTTAGCAGTATTGGATGAGAACCAGTTGATTTCTTAGTTTAGTATTAGCTTAGGCCACTGGTGCTTTTATGCAGTTCCAGAGAGAGAATTGAGCAGTTCCATATCTGGAAAACTGAGATGGTACCATTCTGATATAAATGGTTCAAAGGGAATAATTTTGTAAGATGTGGCAAGTTAACGTTTGCAAAGAAAATGCTGTCTGTCCTTCAAGTGTTCTCAAAAGTAGCATATTGAGACTAGACAGCCTCTCTATCCAATTGCAAAAGAGCTTCCAGTTCTCATTTATCATAAGTAAACCTTGAGTTAAACATTGATCAATAAGCCAAATGTGATCATGAGGATTTTTATTAGATATTAATCTAAACAAGCACCCACATTTTATTTTAAATTCAGAATTTACTACTTGAACCTAACCAACTTCTTTTTCACTAAGATAGCAGTAATTTATTTGTAACATACTTTATACTCCCATTTTTTTCTTTAAGAACCATTAGCACTCATGTATTAAGTTTTGCATTGTTGGTGTCCCACCAAAATTTATGTGCTGAAGTCTCAACCCCCAGACCTCAAAATGCAATCATATTTAGAGAGAAGTTTTTTAAAGAGGCGATTAAGCTAAAATGAGGCACTTAGAGTGGGTTCTAACTCAATACGACTGGAAGAAGAAACATCAAGGGTGCATGGGCACAGAGAGACAGCTACTTGAAGAGGCACTGAGAGGATAGTCATCTGCAAGCCAAGGAGAGGGAACTCAGAAGAACCCAACCCTGCAGGCACCTTGATCTTGGACTTCCAATCTCTGGAACAGTGAAAAACGAAATTTCTGTTGTGTTATTTAAACTACGCAATCTGTGACATTTTGTTATGACAGCCCCAGGAGACTAATATAACCACCCAGTCTGTGGTATTTTGTTATGGCAGCCTTAGCAAACTAATCTACTCTCTGCCCTTGTTTGTGTTTGAAACCCAGCACTCCCAAGTTACCTCATTTCACTCTGATTCTCAAACCCACGTGGCTTCTGTACATCTCCAAATCCAGTGTTTTTGAAGCTGCAAATGGAAACCCAATAGTGGGTCAGGAAGGTAATTTAGTGAATTTTGACCGGCATATTAAAATTTAAATACAATAAAATAGAGAATATCACAATACATGACATATAACAAAGGTAAGTATAGTTCTCATGAAATCTTTATTTCCATTATATATGCACATATGTATATACTAATTCATGCTATAAACTGAATGTCATACTGTGGGTCATGACAAAAAGAAATGTGGAAGTCACTGACCTAATTTGATTCCACATTTTGTCTTTTTCCAACTCCCAAAGCACTTTAATTCTGGCCCATCATCAGCAAAATCCACCATAGACTTAACTTACTCTGAATATTCAGTTTTTCTGACTCAAACCAAAACTAAAAACCACAGGTATCACAAACATAAAACTGTAGTAAGGATAGATGCCATTAGGTATGCTCCAAGCAGGAAACTAGCTTCATTTTAATCTTCATTGAATTTATATAGAATAACCTTGTATTAATTTTTGAAGGAAATATCAAAATTGAAAACTATGTATGAAAGGCTGGAAAGATAGTGTAGAAAATTATGTCTAAAATTCAAGCATAAATTTCACAATTTTTCACGTAATTTCTTTCTGACATGCCATTAATTGCAAGATGAACTATTATTTTAATAATGGCTTTTTAAGTATGAAAGAAACAATTTAGAGTTGCACTGTTCAATATGGTAGCCACTAATCACAGGTGGCTACTTAAATTAAAATTAATTAAAATTAGCCGGGCTCGGTGGCTCAGCCTGTAATCCTGCGCCTTTGAGAGGCTGAGGTGAGTGGGTTGCCTGAGCCCGCGAATTTGAGACCCGCCTGGGCAACTTGGCGAGACCTCAACTCTACAATAAATCAAAATGAGCCGGGTGTGGTAGCGCGCGCCTGTAATTCCGGCTACTCAGAAGGATCGCCGGAGCCCAGCAGGTTGAGGTTGCGGTGGTCAGGAGCAGCCACTGCACTCCAGTCTGGGTGACAGAGTGAGACTCCAACTCAAAAAAAAAAAAAAAATTAACCGGGCATGGTGGGGCGTGCCTGTAGTTTCAGCTACTTGGAAGGCTGAGGTGAAAGGATCACCTGAGCCCAGCAGGTCAAGGCTGCGGTAGCTGTGAGAGTGCCACTGCACTCCAGCCTGGACAACAGAGCTAGACTACAAATCAAAAAAAAAAAAAAAAAAGGGCAGATCAATGCTCTGAGAAAACCCTGTAGTTCCAATACAGGGGCCCAAACACTAGCTTTCATCAGTGTACTTTTGACATTACTGCTCAATTTTCAGAAAAATTTTATGTTACTTTTAATTCTCTTCTAATTTTGGCCAATTTAATCACACATAAAATTTCTTTCATGAGATTTATGCTCTGTGAACCTTCTATAACTTGCATAAACTTTGTTTTGCCCCATACCATACTTCTTTTTATATTGACATTTTTCCTTAGGACAAAAATGTGCTTTGTTTTCCCCCCTTATTGTTTTTGAGTATACAAAGTCCTCTTAAGTGAAAGAAAAATGTTACTCTCTTTTCATCTTTTTTTTTAAACCAGAAATAGATCTGTTGCCAAGTGGGGTAAGGTATGATGATCTGTGGGTTCTTTGGCTCTCTACAGAAAAGCATTTCATTGGAGAGAGCCCAAGTATAGTTTAAAACAGAATTTACACTGGGTGTGGTGGCTCAGGTCTGTAATCCCAGAATTTTGGGAGGCTGAGGTGAGAGGATTGCCTGAGACCAGCCTGAGCAACTTGGCTAGACCTCCTCTCTACAATAAATAAAAGAATTAGCAGGGCGTGGTGGTGTGCACCTGTAGTTCCAGCTACTTGGGAGGCTGAGGCAGAAGGATCACCTGAGCCCAGCAGGCCAAGGCTGCGGTGACCATGAGCATGCCACTGTACTCCAGCCTGGGTGACAGACTGAGACTCCTACTCAATAAAATAAAATAAAATGAGATGAAACAATTTATTAAAGAAAGAGGAAAGGAGGCAACCCTGATAGGCATAGACATCTTAAGAGAAAGAATGTGACTTTTCTTTTGACAAGAAACTTTATATACCTTTACAATAATTGTTATACTAACCATGAGCTAAAAGGTGGACTGATTACCATGTCTCCCCCTTTGGTAGGCTTTCCTGAATGTGCATTTGATTTAACAAGAAGCTTGATACACCTTTGCAATGATTGTTATGCTAGCCATGAGTGGATTGCCTGAGCCCGCGGGTTCGAGACCTGCCTGGGCAACTTGGCGAGACCTCATCTCTATAATAAACCAAAAAAAATTAGCCAGGTGTGGTAGCGAACACCTGTAGTTCTAGCAACTTGGAAGGCTGAGGCGTAAAGATCGCCGGAGCCCAGCAGGTCGAGGTTGCAGTGGCCGGGAGCAGCCACTGCACTCCAGTCTGGGTGATAGGGTGAGACTCCAACTCAAAAACAAAACAAAACAAACAAACAAACAAAACGACCTACAAGAAACTTATCTATGTCTATTCTATACTAAATAACGTGCCTCAGATCCTCATACATAAGTTGTAAAACTTTTGCTTGCATCTCTCCTACTTACTGGTTCCAGCCTGCCTTGTTTTTATTCCCTTTCTAAATTCTTATTTTAAAACATGAATTTCATCTCAAAACATGCTCCTTTGGCCGGGCTCGGTGGCTCAGCCTGTAATCCCAGCGCTTTGGGAAACCAAAAAATTTTTGAAAGTATGAAGAGTTTATTTATAAATGTTTATTCCTAATTTACATATTTTAACAACCTTGTTTGAAAACAGTTCACATAATATATAATAATGTGGTTTTTTTTTTGTTTTGTGTATGAGTCTTTTTTAGTCCGAGTCTCACTGTGTTGCCCAGGCTGGAGTGTAGTGGCACACTCACGGCCACCACAGCCTTGACCTGCTGGGCTCAGGTGATCCTTGCACCTTAACTTTCCAAGTAGCTGGAGCCACAGGCGCGCGCCACAATGCCTGGTTAATTTTTTGATTTATTGTAGAGATGAGGTCTTGCCAAGTTGCTCAGGCTGGTCTCAAATCCCTGGGCTCAGGCAATCCTCTCTGCCTCAGCCTCCCAAAGTGCTGGGATTACACGTGTGAGCCATTGCACCTGGCTAAACTGTGAATTTATAAGCATTTAATTGGCCATTGAGCCATCATGAAACACCTCTCACTCCCCCCCCCACCCCCCACCCCCGTGCCCTGTTGGAGTTAGCATAACTAAACTGGTTCTAAACTGACCTGAGATCATGAAAATTTGATGAGGCATTGTATAAAACTAGCCATCCCCTCGAGTCATTTTCCTGTTAATCATTTTTACAGCATGCATATATTAGGCATTAGCCACCTAGTCAAGAATCCCAAAGTTAAATACATAGGTACTTGTGCTGGTTAGAAGTCAGCTCTTTTCCAAATAGTCTTATTTACTAATAATTTACCCAAGTTATGTGAATGTGAACTAAAAGGTATTTGAATTAAGTTCTATTTTTCTGATAAAATATGTGATTTAAGTGCTTTTTAAAAGATCAATTAATCAGAGGTCTCTCATATATTTTAGTATAGAAATATTACCTACACATAACACATAGACACAGCATATAGACACAAACAGAAGCAGATCTTATAGCTTCATTAAAATTTTTCATTTGCCAATTTTCAAATACTTTCTCTCTCCCCTTTGAACCATCAATTATTCAATCACCCACTCTATTGCCCCAAGCAATTTGCACTTCCAAAGGGATGATTGACACCCAGATGAAACAAGGTAGAAAATTTATAGAATTTAGAACAATAGAAACTTAGATTAGTAGAAACCCTAATATTTGCCAAAACAAAGAAAGGCATAGATGAAGGTCCAGTTAAGATAAGATGAAAAAAAAAAAAAAAAAAAAAAAGACAGGATGGCTAGGAAAAGCATCTGGAATAATGGTAAGGTGTGTTGTTTAAACATTAGGCCACTGTCTTTCCCATTGTTAAACTTTCTAGTAGTTTAGGTGTACCCTTACAAATGGAGATTTTCTTTTAATGATGTAAATTTATTTTACAAAAGTTTCAAAATAGGTAAATGTCAGAAAGATGTATTTTTTAAATAAAATACTATACTATTTATTTATATTTTTAATTTGAGTTGAGGTCTCACTCTTGTCCAGGGTGGAGTGCAGTGGCAGAATCTCAGCTTACTACAGCCTTGACCTCTTGGGCTCAGGCTATCCTTCCACCTCAGCTTCCCAACTAGCTGGGACTACAGGTGCATGCCACCACACCCAGGTGGGTAGCCTGTTTTTAGGGTCTTTTTTAGAAATCTATGGGGACAGTACCTATTCAAATTTCCTGGTTGGTTGCACAAATGACAGCAGTTCTTTGGAAACTGCTGTTTTAGAAATCCCTTGTGGAGAAGTGCCCTGGGCAGGCCTTAATATTATTCCAGGTTGTTGGTTACTGTGGAGTTGAAACACTTTGAGAATGGCTCTCAAAACATCATTTGGAATATTTTGGGCTTTACCTGGCCCATAAGTAAACTAGGAGAGGCTTGTTGGGTCCTTGATGATGACTTTCTTTACCAAATTCATAACTAAGGGGCCTGGAGAGACAGGCCTTTTTAATTTACCTATTTAATGTGGTTTACTTTCCAAACTGGCTCTGACATAACATCACATAACAGATAAAAAGGGAAAAATCAAAGTATTTTATGACCTTGTAAAGTTGTCTTTTAGGGACTCTGGGCACCGTTTAAGACATTTATCTATTCTCTCTGAAATTTGTCACCTATAAAACTTCCTCTACACATCAAGAAACTTGGGTCCAGGCACGTTGTCTCATGCCTATAATCCCAGCATTTTGGGAGGCTGATGTGAGAGGATTGCCTGAGCCCACGGGTTCAAGACCAGCCTGGGCAACTTGGTGAGACCTCATCTCCAAAAAAAAATTAGCTGGGCATGGTAGCGCATGCCTGTAGTTGCAGCTACTTGGGAGGCTAAAGTGGAAGGATCGCCTGAGCCCAGTAAGTCGAGGCTGCAGTGACCATGAGCGTGCCACTGCACTCCAGCCTGGGCAACAGAGTGAGATTCCAACTCAAAAAAAATGAGAAAGAAACGGGGTTTGTCCACCCCCTTTATCTCAACAGGACATCTCTTCTACTGATTTCCAAATTTTTTAGATAGGAGCTCCAAAGTGCCAGTCATAAATCCTTGAATCCACCTATAATCTACAAGCTCCTGCTTGGAAATGTCCCACCTTCCCAGATGGAACCAATAGAAATCTCACATATATTGATACAAGGTTTCTTATAACTTCTGTCCTCCCCAAAATGTATATAACCAAGCTACATTTCAACTACAGCGGGCACACATTTTCAGGACCTCCTAGGGATGAGTGCCACAGACCTAACATCACTCACATTTGGTGCAGAATAAACCATCTTCAATATTTTAAAGTTTGGCATCTTTTGTTAACATTGATCTCAATCTCAGGAGAACACCATTCGGCCTCTTTTATCCATTTTTGGCCTCCCCAGGTCCCACCAACATATGTATTCGTTGGTAGAGGTCAGGTTTCCCAGTGTCATAAGTTACAATTGAGACCCTGAATTCTTCAGAAGATCTTCCCTAGGTTTAGGAAATTTTTAAACTATGGCCCTGAGCTCCATTTTTGTCCAGGAAGGGTAAGTCACTCCAGGAATACCTCCCGATTTTTTTGGGTCATTCTATTTTATAAGGAAACTATTTAACTTTTATTTTTTTCAGAGAAGAAATGTAATTTAGGGTCAGTAGACTGTGAATATTCAGGCAAAATGTGTGAACAGAGAGCAGTAGGATTTACATCAGTTTTACTGCCTTTGATATGGGGACTATTTTGCATTTTTAGCTTTTCATTAGTTTTTTTGGAGTTGGAGTCTCACTCCGTCGTCCAAGCTGGAGTGCATTGGCACCGCTCACAGCCACCGCAGCATCAACCTACTGGGCTCCGGCGATCCTTCCACCTCAGCCTTCCAAGTGGCAGAACTACAGGTGCGTGCTACCACGGCTGGCTAATTTTTTGATTTATTGTAGAGATGAGGTCTCGCCAAGTTGCCCAGACTGCTCTCGAACCCATGGACTCAGGCAATCCCCTCACTTTGGCTTCCCAAAGTGCTGGAATTATAGGCTTGAGCCACTGCGCCCGGCCTCATTAGTTTTTTTCAACGAATCCTTTTTCTTTTTATTTATTTATTTTTGAGTCAGAGTCTCACCTTATTGCCAAGGCAAAAGTACAGTGGTAAGCTCTCAGCCACTGCAGCCTCAACCTGCTGGGCTCAGGTGATCCTTTTGCCTCAGCCTTCCAAGTAGCTGGAACCACAGGCGAGCACCATCACACCTGGCTATTTTTTTTTTTTTAAATGTAGAGATGAGGTCTCGCCAAGTTGCCCAGGCTGGTCTCAAACACCTGAACTCAGGCAATCCTCTCACCTTTGCCTCCCACAGTGCTGAGATTACAGGCGTGAGCCACTGCTATGAATCTTTTTTAAACAGCTCTTTTAGAGTCCTGTTGTGTCTTTGAAACTTCTGAATGTCAATAAGAATCCTGTTGTTTCTTCCCAATTTGGGATGCTTGGGATTCAAGTGCACATCTTAAATGAACAATCTTGTTCATCTGGAATGTTCTGCATAATGACCACCATAATTCTGAATTATCTTTAGTAAGAGTTTGCCATTTTGTAAAAATTTGTAGCTTCTGAGGCCAGAAATCTTATGCACAAAAATGCAGGTCTACTGGAAGTCAGCATACTCAGATCTTGAGAAATTCTAAATCTTATTTCTGTGTTAAATCTTTAGTTTCAGAGATGGCTTTGGCTCTAGGATCTCCTTGACCAAGTTAGTCAATGATTTTCTAGTTTCTGTCTGATCCAGTGAGACACCTGAGGTCTCCCTTACCTAAGTATATGCGAAAAAAGAACCCACATTCCTGAAAATACTGAAAGCCAGAGTTCATACTCTCTGCAGTAATAACCACTTACTGCAACTGCTGTCAGAGCTCTCTAAAACTGCAGCCCTTTATGCTAACAACAAATAGAGTGCAACCTACAATTCTGTCCAACTATATGCTAGCTCCAAATAGGATGCAACCTACATCTCTGTACAGTCATAATCTTGGAAGTTTGACATAGCTTTTTGTGAAACACATGAAATGTCTCCAAAAAGAAAGCAACAAAAAATGCAGCCATTGCCAGTGACTTGTCAGCCACTGCAAACTCTGCTCTGCCACAGCACAAACTAACCCTAGGTACCTAAATTGGCCAGGCGCAGTGGCTCGCACCTGTAATCCCTGCAGTTTGGGAGGTGGAAGCTAGAGGCTTACCTCAGCTCAGGGGTTGGAGACCAGCCTGAACAATATGGCAAGACCTTGTCTCTACAATAAATAAAAAACATTACCTAGGCATGGTGGCACATGCCTGTGGTTCCAGCTACTTAGAAGGCTGAGGTGAAGGATCACCTGAGCCCAGCAGGTCAAGGCTGCTGTGGCCGTGAGTATGCCACTGCACTCTAGCCTGGGCGACAGAGTGAGACTCCAACTCAAAAAATAAAGGTCTCAATTGGCTTTATTTGTGATTCCAAAATCTAGCAACACTTTATACCATCAAAAAAGTGTTCTGAACAGAAGACTTCTTTTATCAATTTTTTTTGAGACATGGTCTCACTCTGTCACCCAGGCTGAAATGCATTGGCATGATCACGGCTCATCTCAACTCAACTTCCTGGGCTCAGATGATCCTTCTGCCTCAGCCTCCTAAATATATGGGGCTATAGGTGCAGACCAACACACCCAGCTAATTTTTTTGATTTTTTTTTTTGTAGAGACAAGGTCTCACTATGTTTTCTAGGCTGGTCTCAAACTCTTGGGCTCAAGCAATCTTCCTGCCTCAGCCTTCCAAAGTGGTAGTATTACAGGCATAAACCACCACACCTGGCCAGAGTTTGACTTTATAAACAGAGATCAGCTGAAGAAAGCAGAAGCAAAGAGCATACTGTGTGTGTGTGTGTGTGTGTGTGTGTGTGTTGGAGTCTCACTGCGTCGCCCAGACTGGAGTGCAGTGGCCGCTCCCGGCCCCCGCAGCCTCGACCCGCTGGGCTCCGGCGATCCTTCCACCTCAGCCTTCCGAGTAGCCGGAATTACAGGTGCGCGCTACCACGCCCAGCTGATTTTTGATTTATTGTAGAGATGAGGTCTCACCAAATTGTCCAGGTGGGTCTCGAACCCGCGGGCTCAGGCCATTCACTCACCTCTGCCTCCCAAAGCGCAGGATTACAGGCTGAGCCACCGAGCCAGCCTGAGCATACTTTTCTTGTACGGCAGTGACAGAGAAGCAGAACAACAGCAAAACAACTTACCAGTTAACCTCAGATAACTTCAGCTATTGTGTGTGTGTGTGTGTGTGTGTGTGTGTGTGTGTGTGTGTGTGCGCGTGTGTGTGTGTGTGTGTAAAAGGATTAAAATAGGAGACTTCATTATCATGCCAATTAACGCTCTTAATGGGCCATTTTGAGAAACTGACAACTCTTTCTCAGAGTTATACAACCACTTGGTTTGTGTGGAACTTTAGCATAGGTGACTATATTTTTATTTTTAGTCTACTCTCTTGGGGTGTAGGGAAGAGCTTAGTCTAAAACAGTGGCCTCCTATAACTTTTATTTGACATTTCTTAGCCTCAAGTCTTTGCTTAAATTAAATGTTACCCTGGAAGCAGTGGCTACCACCTATAATCCAAGCACTTTGGATCCTAGGCGAAAGGATTGTCTGAGCCCAGGGGTTTGAGACCAGCCTGGGTAACTTGATGAGAATTTGTCTCTACAATAAATAAATAAATAAATAAATTAGCCAGGGCATGGTGGTGTGTGCCTGTGGTACCAACTACTTGGAAGGCTGAGGTGGAAGGATTGCCTGAGCCCAGCAGTTGCTGTGAGCGTGCTATTGCACTCTGGTCTGGATGACAGAATGAGACTCCAATTCAAAAACAAAAAAAGATTAAGCATCACTTCCTATGAGAAGTCTCCTCAGACATACACTAATGGTTTAATTATCATTAGCCGCCTAATAACTCCATCAGCTTCACCATTTCCAGATATACTTTTTCAGGCTGGACATGGTGGCTTACACCTGTAATCCTAGCACTTTGGGTGACTGAGGCAGGAGGATTGCTTGAACCCGGGAGTTGGAGGCCAGCCTAGGTAATACCAAGACCTCATCGCTACAAAAAAATTGGAAAATTAGCCAGGTGTGGTGGCACAAGTCCAAAGTTCCAGCCACTAGGGAGGCTGGGGTGAAAGGATTGCTTGAGCCCAGGAGATAGAGGCTGGGGTGAGCTGTGATTGTGCTACTGCACTCCAGCCTGGGCAACAAAGTGAAACCCTGACTCAAAAAAAAAAAAAAGAAAGGAAGGAAAGAAAAAAAGATACACTTTTTCATTTGAATGGGGTCCATTGAGTATGTGCTCAAAATTTCTCATGGTTGTGGCTTCACATAATGAATTAAAAATTGGAGTTTTCAAATGTCGTATTTGAAGATTTGCCTCTTCCACTTTTGAGGGGATACCATGTCAGATCAGCAATGGAACTCCACAGTTGTTCCATAGAAGACTAAGTGGTCATGTATTTCAGAGAAGCTGTTGAAACCTAAAAGGACTGTGGCTTGATGCTTCCTTCTCCATAAGATCATTTGAGAGGAATAAAATGACAATTTCTTCTCCTTATCAGATGTGGTTTGGCATAGCAAAATCCATATGAATTTTCTAGAGGTGAAATTGTAGGTTTGAAAGTGTGAAACAATTTACTTTGTGAAATATTCTATTAAATATATTTCTAAAATATTTAAATGTATTTGAAAAAGAGGAAAATTTAAAGAAGCAAAAATCTCCATTAACCACTGGTTAGATATCATTCTTCATATTTTCATTAACTGTGTGCATAATAACATTGATTTATATTTAGTATGTATAATAGCATATAATCTGTTTAGCATAACTACAGTGTCAACATGGTGTTCCTTCTTTACAGATGAGAAAACTGAGCCTCACACCTCAGTCATGTCTGAGGTCAAAACTCCTGTGTGACCTTCACTGAATTTAGATCTCATCAAATCCCAAAAAGGACTCATGAGAGAGGGAACCCTTACTCCCTAGATGGAGAATTGGGGGCCTGTTAAGTGTCTCACACTGCCACATGTCATGCTTCTGGTCACTGGGAGATACTACACTGGAGCTCATGTTTTTCTGACTCCAAAGGCCTTACTCTTTTTACTGGTCCAGACTTAATTATTGGTTATACTTTTATGATCTTTGTATCTGACCATAGTAGGAATCCATACTTGGGTTTTTATTTGTTTTGTTTTGTTTTTGAGTTGGAGTCTCACTGTCACCCAGGCTAGAGTACAGTGGCACACTCACAGCCACCACAGTCTGGACCTGTTGGACTCAGGCAATCCTTCCACCTCAGCCTTCCAAGTAGCTGGAAGTACAGGCATGCACCACCACACCCAGCTAATTTTTTAATTTATTGTAGAGACAAGGTATCACCAAGTTGCCCAAGCTGGTCTTGAACCACTGAGCTCAGGCAATCCTCTTGCCTTGGCATCCCAAATTGCTGGGATTACAAGCCTGAGCCACCACACCCGGTCCTGTTTTTTTGGTTTTTTTTTTAAAGTCAGAGTCTCACCCTGTCACCCAGGCTGAAGTGCAGTGGTATGCTCATTGATACCACATCCTCAACCTAATGGACTCAGGTGATCCTTCAGCCTCAGCCTTCCAAGTAGCTGGGACAGCTGACACACCTGGCTAATTTTTTAAAATTTATTGTAGAGACGGGGTCTCACCAAATTGCTCAAACTGGTCTCAAACCCCTGAACTCAGGCAATTCTCTCATCTCAGCCTCCCAACCTGCTGGGATTACAGGCATGAGCCACCGCACCTGGCCTCACACTGAGTTCAGATGATGTGAGAAATAAATTCAGGAATAAAAGGGAAAATTCAAATAAATAGCGATGTCATAACCCACTGACAAACAAAATTAACTTTTTGAATTCCCTTTCTAAAAGACAAAATCTATTTAAAAACTAGTTTCAGCCAGGCTCGGTGGCTCAGCCTGTAATCCTGCACTTTGGGAGGGTGAGGTGAGTGGATTGCCTGAGCCCACAGGTTCAAGACCCGCCTGGGCAACTTGGCGATACCCCATCTCTACAATAAATCAAAAAATTAACCGGGTGTGGTAGCGCACGCCTGTAGTTCCAGCTACTTGAAAGGCTGAGGCAGAAGGATCACTGAAGCCCAGCAGGTCAATGCTGCGATGGCTGGGAGCGTGCCACTGCACTCTAGTCTGGGCGACAGAGTGAGACTCCAACTCAAAAAAAAAATTTTTTTTAAATAATTTTTCAATTTACTGTGACAATCTGAAGCAACTCTTTTTTTTCATTTCTATTGTTTGTTTTTTTTACAACCTATCTTTACCTAGAACATTTCTACAGTTTTAAACCATATTATACAGAGAAGAAAAGCAATGTATCACTTATAACTGAAAATGAATTAACCATTGCAAGAATGTCATTGGTAAAATCTGGCAGAAATATTTGTTTCTCAAGAAGAATTTGATTACCAAGTTAAAGAGTTTCATTTGTATGAAATAGAATGATTTATTTTCTTTCTTTTTTTAGGATTAGAAAATATAGTTTATTGAGAAAGTAAATTAGAAAGAAAGAGAGAGATTGATTCACCTCTTCAAGGTAGGAGCGGGGGCCAAAGCTTAGGAAACATGGTGGGGGCCTTAGCTCAAAGAGCACATGGCCACAACAGAGTCTAGTAAAGCAATGGCCTTATTTTCAAAACTGGAACTTGACTAATGTTTAAACGTCTTACAATCCTTTTACTAATCCACTTCTGGCTTCTTTGTTCTCTTTTCACGGGTTTAATATTTAGACATCTTGTATTCCCTTAAACTGACCCACTTCTGGATTCTTTGTTCTCTTTTTGTAGGCCTTTTACTTTGGTAGGCTATGAATTCTGGTGGAATCCAATCTAAATAAAGGTCCTATGAGCCAATCGGCAAATAGGACATGTAAGTGAGGCAATTTAGTAATAATTCTGTAAACCACCAGTATTTACCATGTAGGCGATGTCTGGGAGAGTAATGTGACCTCTGGAATACTCAACAAATGGGGAAACAGAGAAGGAATTTGCACTGTAGGGTATATAAATGATAATTGTAACTGCTCCAGTGTATCTGCTCATTTGATAGGCACCTGTTCTTGCAAGAGCATTATATTTTTAAAAAACTGCTTCACTTCACCAACCTCTGAGTCTCGGTGCCATTTCTTAACAGTGAAATTGGGAAGAAGGCACACCTATCTCCAACAATTGTAGGGGTTTATCTTGGAGATCTGCATCTGTGGGACCAGATTCTGATCAGAGGGGGAAAGTGTCCCACCAAATTTTAGGTGGCTTGCTCTGATTTGGTGTCCCTGGCTCCTGCAGTCCTGCAGATAGACCTGAGACTGTTACTGGAGACTTGAGGGAGGAGAAACAAAGAGAAGGCAGGCACCACGGCAGCAACCTTGTGCACAAGCCAAGGTAGGAAAATTGGGTTATAAGTACTGCCTTGGGGGTCAGAGAAATTCTGGGAGGTTGGGTGTGTGACATATCTCAGGATATGAAAGGGGAGTGGATTCCCAGTCCCCGAGCAGATTTCCAATCCATGAGTAGATTCTTGATCCAGAAGTGGATTACTGGTCCAGAATTTCATTGTCCTGCTAGGAAAACAGCTAGATTTTGTCCTAATGTTTGCAAGAAACCTCCAATAAAGGGGTGTTGAGCACCTTAGGAGGAGTTCGGGGTTCTAATGGTCACAAGAAATCTCCAGTACAAGGGATTAAGCACCCTGAGAACAGGCTGTGAAATTACACAGCTCACCAGGTAACTGAGAAGGTAATAAGCAATCTAGGCATAGGAAGGAGGTCAAGAGAACCCCCTTGAAATTTCCCCAGATAGTCCCCTTGGGCAGGTGTTAGAAAACTGGAAAAATAATTCCAAAACTACGGGAAAAGGAAAGAAGAAAATGATTGAGTTTTGTTGTTTTGTATGGAACAGAGAATCACTTCATCAGCCCTCAGTATTTTGGCCAGAATTTGGCTCTGACAAGGACTGGCTTTGTCAGACTTTAGCAATCTATGTAAATTATAAGCCCTCCGTCTTGGCAGAGGAGAGAGACTATGCTCTTTGTTGGCTTTCAAGGTCTTTCCCTATGTTTCCCCTGGAAATGAGCAGCAAGGAGAAAACATCTGATCCTTGGGGGAAAAAGAAAAATCCTGGGACCCGCTCTCATGCATTCCCCCTTATAACTCCCAAGAAGATCGGTAGTGTAGGGAGGTAACCAGGAAGTCAGACCCACTGGAGACTCAGGAGTTAAAATCCTCAAATCCCAAATCCATATATTATAATCTGAGAAAGGAATTAGAACAATGTAAGAAAGACATCAAAAATTTCCCCTTTCCCCCCGGAAGTTCAGATGAAAGCTCAAAACTATTCCCACTAAGGGAAGTTCCACTGGGTCAAGGAGAAATTGGTTTTGATAATGCCCCACTTACTAGCACTGAAGTAAGAAATTTTAAGGAGATGAAGTAATTATTGGATGATCCTTTAGAATTAGCTGACCAGGTTGATCAGTTTCGTGGACATAATATATATACTTGGGTAAAGTTGTCTATTCTAAACATCATATTTACTGGAGAAGAAAGGGGAATGATTCAAAGGGTGGCTATGTCTATCTGGGAGTGAGAACATCCTCCAGTTTCTGGAGTACTGCCAGCTGAACAGAAATATCCAAACACGGTCCCCAGATGGGATAATAATGGCCTGAGAGATAGGATTAGAATGCAAGATTTAAGAGAACTAATAATCAAAGGGATCAGAGAGTCAGCTCCATGATCCCAGGCCTTTGAGATTCAGCAGGATAAGGAGGAAACTCCAATGTCCTTTTCACAATGACTGAGAGACCAGATGAGAAAATATTCTGAGCTAGACCCAGAAGACCTTGTAGGACAGGACCTCCTAAAGGTTAATTTTGTTACTAAAAGCTGACCAGACATCACTAAGAAATTACAAAAATTGGAGGAGTGGAATGAGAGTCCCATTAAAGAACTAAGAGATGCACAAAGGTGTTTGTTAAGAGAGATGAGAAAAAACAAAGGCAGAAAGCTAAAATTATGGTGAGCACCATAGAAAGGATGATTGTGAAAAGAAACACAAGGCCCCCTTGGGAAAGGCCTGAATAACAGAGGGGACAGGATAGAGGAAGTCTTCAGCCAAGAAGAACTGGGATGAAAAGTTTAATCCCAAGGGAGTCAAATGTTATCATTGTAAAAAGCCAGGACATTTAAAAGGAGAATACCCTGATTTGAAAAAAAGAGGAACAAATGAGGAAAAAAGAGGAACAAACATAAACCCTTATGGCATTAGACACAGAATAGGGGGGTCAGAGGTTTTCCTTTGTCAGACCTCACCAGGAACCCTTGATAAATCTAAAGGTGGGGCTGAATGGGGAGGAGGCTGTCTTCCTTGTTGATACTGGGGCAACATGTTCTTCCCTCATTTTAATTTTTTTAAGTTTTCTTTTAATTAATTTTATTTTGCAGATGTGGGGTACAATTCAGGGTTCAGTATACAAATGCTGATTATACAGGTACCCTTGTTGATGAGGTGTGTCCCTCCCTCCCCTGGCAGTTTCCCTCAATTGTCAATCCTAGCCCACACCCCCACCTGGCAATTTCCCACTACTGCCAATCCCTTTCTTATAGTACTATGATAATTGTTCAAGGTCTGCTTATGAGTGAGAACATATGGTACTCTGTTCTTTGTTTCTGTGATAAATCACTGAGTATGATAGACTCTAAATCCACCCAAGTTGCTGCGAAGTCCATATGTTTGTCCGTCTTTATGGCTGCATAATATTCCATTGTGTATATGTACCACATTTTTTTAACCAGCCCAGCTTCGATGGGCAGCATGGTTGGTTCCGTGTTTTTGCTATTGTGAATAGAGCTGCAACAAACATGTGTGTGCAAGGATCTTTTTTGTGGAATGATTTGAGTTTCTCCGGGTATATGCTCAATAGGGAAATTGCTGGCTCATATGGAAGGTCAATTTCTAGTTCTTTCAGAAATCTCCACACTGTCTTCCAAAGAGGTTGCACTAGTTTGCATTTCCACCAGTTGTGTAGAAGCATTCCTTTTTCTCCACATCCTCACCAGCATCTGTTGCTGTTTGTTTTATTAATGATGGCCATTCTTACTGGGGTTAGGTGATACCTCAGTGTGGTTTTGATTTGCATTTCTCTGATGATCAGTGAGGTTGAGCACCTTTTCATGTGTCTGTTGGCTGTCTGTATATCTTCTTTTGAGAAGTGTCTATTCACGTCTTTTGCCCACTTTTTTTTCCTCCACTACCAATTGAGACCTAAGGCATTTATTTAAATTTAAACATATATTCATTTATTCACATAGATATACATACATACATTTCTTTACAGTATTACATTTTAGCATTCATCAAAAATTAAAGAGTTCTTAAGAATTTTTCAGAGTCCTGTACTGAGGTTTTGGCAATTTCTTCACAAAATATTTCATAAGGAACAGATACTAATTTGTCCAAAGAGATGTAGTTAGGTTTTACTGGATCATACTGTACTCTCCCTAAGTAGGTAAGAAGTAAATGCCTTTCTTTGACTTTAAACAACCTTGTATTAAATACCTGTGGGAACTTGATGATGATATGGTGGGGGATGTTCATCACATTATGCACGTAATCAAACGTCTCCGTCAGTTTCCTTTTATTTGCAGTTAACATCTTTGGGATTCTGGTGACCATATGTTGAATTTCATTAAGTTAAAGCCAAGTTTAAGACGATAAACCCTCATATTTTCTTTCACAGTTTCCAGACTTCCAGTTAGTAGCCTTGGGAGACGAATTACCAGATCTCTAGTCTTCTTCACACTAAGTTCAAGTTCTTTCTGAAAAAATCCCAATCTGTTATCCAGTCTTTCCACTGAAAAATGCAGCAAAAATAGTGCATTTCTGACCATCTGTGCAACATCTGCTTTACTGAAATTTTTTGACTGCAAATAAGCCACCCTGATCTTAAGACTTTCAAGGTCTTCAGAGAAAATAGCATGATTTTTAGTCAGGAATGTTCCCAGTTGGTTATCCTCTATACCTAAATCTTTAAGAAACAAGAGTATTTGCTTAATGTCTTTTTCAAAATCCAGTCTCAGAAGGAGGTTGGCTGCATCTGGATGTTTTTCTATCTTGGACAAATCCACTCCCAGAAGCACTAACTTCTGCAGAGTCCCTGAATGATCCACATAGTCTTCAAGTGTGAATGAAACTGGGGGCAATGGAGGGTCTGCAATAATCTGAATAACCTCCTCCTCAGAGATTGGCTGCATTGGAGACAAAGGAGGAGTCATCCAGCCCTTCCAGAGACAGTTCAGAATCAAAGCCGGATATCTTTTGTGTCTTCTGTGATTGCTCACTCACGGAAGGAAGCAGTGTGTCTTGGGCAGAATTATTTTCTTTGCTACTTGAGTAGGTAGACTGGGAACTATTCCATAAGGAGGAGGTTCTATAAGTCTTAAATCCCCACTGGAGAAAGCAATTACCAGAGGACATCTTAGGCTCAGCAGAAAAGCCATGCAACAGTGTTTTTCCCAGTTTAGTAAAACATTTTGTGAGTTGAGGAGCATTAATGAGGCTACTCAATTTAATTGCTTTGAACCATCTGGGTATCTGTTGGGCTGACAGGGCCATTTTTCTTAGTCTGTGGCGAGGTCCCAACCTCGGTTTGGGTCCCCTGATGGCCGACAGGCCGGCCAGACTCCACGAGCGCCCCGAACGCCCCGAACGCCAGCCTTTTGCCCACTTTTTAATGGGGCTGCTTGTTTTTTTGTTTTCGGTGCATTTAAATTCCTTAAGATGTTAGGTCTTTCTCAGATATACAGTTGGCAAATATTTTTTTCCCATTCTGTGGGCTGTCTTCCTGCTCTCTTGATTGTTTCTTTTCTTTTTTTTGAGTTGGAATCTCACTGTCACCCAGACTGGAGTGCAGTGGCTGCTCCCGGCCACCGCAGCGTCGACCTGCTGGGC
>NW_007252584.1:0-4343 GCF_000164805.1 Carlito syrichta | reverse complement strand
TAGTTTGAGGTTTTACGTTTAGGTCTTTGATCCATTTAGAGTTAATTTTTGTATATGGTGGTAGGTAGGGGTCCTGTTTCAATCTTCTGCATGTAATCAGCCACTTTTCCCAGCACCATTTACTGAATAGGTTCTCCTTTCCAAGTGGTTGTAGTTGGATGCTTTGTCAAAGATGAGTTGGTTGAGAAACTGAGGCTTTGCTTCCAGAATCTCTATCCTGTTCCATTGGTCTATATGCCTGTTCTTGTACCAGTACCAAGCTGTTTTGATTACTGTAGACTTATAGTAAAATTTGAACTCTGGGAGTGTGATACCTCCTGCTTTGTTTCTTTTGCTAAGGATTGTTTTGGCTACTTGTGGTCATTTATGTTTCCATATGAATTTCTGTGTTGTCATTTCCAGGTCTAAGAATGATGTTGGTAATTTAATGGGTTTTGCATTGAATCTGTAGATTGCCTTTGGTAGGATGGACACTTTAACAATGTTGATTATTCCTATCCATGAGCATGGAATATTTCTCCATTTGTTTGTGTCTTCTTGGATTTCTTTGAGAAGTGTTTTGTAGTTCTCATTGTAAAAGTCTTTCACTTCTCTGGTTAGAAAGATGCTGAGGTATTTCGTTTTTAGTGTGGCTATTGTGAACTTGATTGTGCTTTTTATTTGGTTCTCTGCCTGCTTGTTGTTGGTGTATAAGAATGCAACTGTCTTTTGCACATTTATTTTGTACCCCGAGACTTTGCCAAAGTCATTTATCAGTGCAATCATGTTTTTGACTGATTCTTTTGGATTTTCAAGGTATAGGATCATATCATCAGCAAAAAGGGATAACTTGACTTCCTCTTTTCCTATTTGGATACCCCTGATTTCCTTCTCTTGTCTAATTACCCTAGATAGCACTTCCAGCACAATGTTGAACAAGAGGGGTGATGTCTACCTCCTACCAGAAAAGCTTCAAGACTCCATAGTGAAAGGATAATGATTTTTACTATCCATTTTTGAACCCACAGTTATTAGAACTGAAACTGAGACATTAATGGGATCATTCTTCTTTGTCCCAGAAGCAGGAATAAATTTTCTATGTAGAGACTTAATTGTCTAGTTAGACAATAATATAGGACCAGTACAAGGTCAGCTTGTGGTTCGAATGGCATATCTTATGGAGGAAGAGGATAAAAGAGTGAGCCTGAGAGTATGAGTAAAAGAAGGCAATAGAAGGGGATTACAAATTACTCCAGTTCAGATTTCTCTAAAACAACCTGATGAAGTTGTATGGAGGAAACAATATCCTATTCCTATGGAGGGAAGAAAAGGTCTTCAACCTGTGATTGAAGGTCTTATTAGGGATGGGTTTTTGGAACTGTGCATGTCACCATATAATACTCCCATACTTCCAGTAAAGAAGCCTGACGGGTCATACCATCTAGTACAGGATTTACGGGTCATAAATCAAATAGTTCAAACCCAACATCCTGAGGTTCCAAATCCCTATACCCTTCTCAGCAAAATTCCTCATGAATATAAATGGTTTAGTGTAGTTGATCTTAAAGATGCTTTCTGGGCCTGCCCATTAGCCCCTGGAAACAGAGACCTCTTTGCTTTTGAATGGGAAAAATCCTACAAATGGGAGAAAACAGCAATATTGCTGGACAGTGTTACCCCAGAATTTCACTGAATCTCCCAATTTATTTGGACAAATTCTAGAAACTGTATTAAAAGAGTTTTTAGCTTTGCCTGACACTAGCCTTCTACAGTACATGGATGATCTCCTAATCTCAGGAATAGATAAAACTCAAGTTTCTGATACAACCATAAATCTACTTAACTTTTTGGGACAGCAGGGACTAAGAGTTTCCAAGAATAAATTACAATTTGTAGAACAAAAAGTTAAGTACTTTGGGCATATAATCAGTGCGGGCAAACAAAGGATCAATCCTGAAAGAATAACTGGAATAGTTAATTATCCTAAGCCTAGGACAAAGAGAGAACTTAGAAATTTCCTAGGCCTTATAGAATATTGCAGACTATGGATTGAATCTTGTGCAACTAAAACTAAAAGGTTATATTCCAAGTTATTAGAGGAAGCCCCAAACTCCCTTGAATGGACAAAAACCTTTTCAGGCCATTGCCTTGCTAAGCTATGGTGTGGCCATGTGCTCTCTGAGCTATGGCCAGTCCATGGTTTCTTTAGCTTTGCCCCAATCCCCTCCCCAATCTCTCTCTCTCACTCTCCAATTTACTTTCTAAATAAACTATACTTTATAAAAAAAAAGAAGGAAAGAAAAAAAGAAAAATCTTTCACCTGTTTGTAACCACTGATCAAGGAACAGCCATTGGGGTACTCACCCAGGATTGGGGCGGGAAAAAGTAACCTGTAGCTTTTATATCTAAGTTATTAGATCCTGTAACCAGAGATTGACCGGAATGTGTCCAAGATATTGCAGCAACCACCCTACTAGCAGAGGAAAGTTGAAAGTTAACCTTTGGGGGAACACTTTTAGTTAGCACCCCTCACCAAATCCAGGCCATTCTAAATCAAAGGGCTGACCGTTGGTTGACTGGCTCCAGGATTCTAAAATATGAAGCAATATTACTGGAAAATATTATTTAATATTAACTACAGACTCTAATATGAATTTGGCCAGTTTCATGCAAGTTGGAGAAAAGAAAGATCAACAGATTTTAGATCACAATTGTTTAGATATTATAGAGTTCCAAACTAAAAATCTATTAGATTTGAAAGAGAAGTCACTCTGTGCTGGTGTTAAGGTGTTTATCGATGGATCCTCCAGAATAATTGAAGGTAAGAGGCATAATGGATATTCAGTCATTGATGGAAATAGCCTATCCATCTATGAAAAAGGAAGACTACCTAATTCAAGGTCTGCAAAAACTTGTGAACTATATGCCTTTATTCAAGCCTTAAAAATACTCACCAATAAGAAAGGAGTGATTTATACAGACTCTAAATATGCTTATAGAATTGTGCATACTTTTGGAAAAAATTGAATGGAACGAGGTCCTATAAGCAGTAAAGGAAAAGAGTTAGTACATGCGGAATTGATTAAACAAGTTTTAGAAAATTTGCTACTACCCCTTGAAATATCAGTCGCACATGTGAATGGTCACCAACAAGGATGCTCTTTTGAGGCAGTTGGTAACAGATTGACTGATGAAATAGCCAAGGAAGCTGCCTTAAAAGATGAAATTAAGTTTCATAACCTCACTCCTAACTTACTGGTAGTCACTATAACATTCCAACTTACTGAGAAGGAAACAGAAGAGATGAGCGAAATAGGAGCTACCCCAACTGAGGAAGGAAAATAGATTCTTCCTGATGGAAGGGAAATTTTTAACAAACCAATTATTAGAGAATCAATGACTATATTACATAAAGGAAGTTACTGGGGCCTCAAGCGATGTGTGATGTACTTTTAAAAACCTATGAATGTAAAGGTATCTATACTATTGCTAAACAAGTTTGTGAAAGTTGCATAATTTGCCAGAAAATAAATAAAAAGGTAATCAGAGCGTCATTAAAGGGAGGGAGGCCTCCTGGATTGAGACCTCCCTCAAAGTATACAGATTGATTACACTGAATTACCTAAAATAGGAAGACTTAACTATGTATTAGTAATTGTTGATTCCCTTGCTGGATGGGTACAGTTATACCCAACAACAACAGCTATGGCTAGAGTTGTAATAAAAGTGCTTTTAGAACAAATAATCCCTAGATTTGGCTTAATAGAAAACATTGATTCAGATATGAAAGCCATTTTACTTCAAAGGTATTACAAGGCATTGCAATAGCACTGCAGATACAGTGGGACTTACACACCCCCTGGCATTCACAATCCTCAGGAAAGGTAGAGCAGATGAATCAAACTTTTAAAATGCATATAACCAAACTCATGCTAGAAACAAAATTGCCTTGGGTTAAATGTCTTCCTATAGCTCTTCTCAGGATAGAACGGCTCCTCATTGGAGACTTGGGATTGTCACCCTATTAATTATTATATGGATTGCCATATCTAAGCAAAGTTACAGATTTACCAACTTTAGAAGCAAAAGATCAATTTTTAAAAGAATATGTTCTGCGTATTTCCTCTACACTATCTTCTTTTTTTTTTCTTTTGAGTAGGAGTCTCACTCTGTCACCCAGGCTGGAGGGCAGTGGCATGCTCCCGACCACCGGCTCAGGCAATCCTTCCACCTCAGCCTTCCAAGTAACTGGAACTACAGGCACACACCACCATGCCCAGCTAATTTTTTTATTTATTGTAGAGATGAGGTCTCACTAAGTTACCCAGGCTGGTCTCAACCCAATGGACTCAGGCAATCCTCTC
>NW_007252583.1:6376-7875 GCF_000164805.1 Carlito syrichta | reverse complement strand
GTAGTCAGAGTTGCCTGCCAAGCCCACCTGAGTGAGTGGGTGGCACAGGGATATGACTCCGCTGGGGCAACCAGTTCTCCACCCTCCTCGTTCCCCAGGGTAGACCCACTCACTCCTCCCAGTTGTCACCTTGAGGAATGGGAGGGTGTGATTCTCCAACTGTCAGGGGTGGCGGTGCCAGTTGGGTGACTCATGCCTGTTTCCTTGGCACTTGGGGAGGCAGAGCCGGGAAGATGGCCAGGGCCCGGTAGCTGAGACCAGGGCCCAGTAGCTCTACACCATAGCAAGCCCACACCTCGACCCCAAACAAAACCCAGAATACCATGCATGAGGGTAGGCCTCGGCAGGAGGATTGGCTCAGGCCCAGAGTTCAAGACCAGGCAGGAAGACCAGGATGTCAACCAGTTGGAAAGCCTGTGATTGCAGTAGTTTGGGAGACCGGGGCCGAGAGGAAGACTCGACTTGAGCGATTTAAGAGTAGCCAGGGCTATCTAGTGAGGAAACAAAGAGAGAGAGAGAGAAAAGAAAGAAAGAAAGAAAGAAAGAAAGAAAGAAAGAAAGAAAGAAAGAAAGAAAGAAAGAAAAAAGCAAAAAGAAAAAACAAAATTCTGAGTCAACAAAGATATCCATTCATCTTCAAACCTTCTGCCCTCAGTCCTTTCCCCCACCATCTCCCCCGCATATGAGGGTCCCACAAGCTCTGCACCTTCCATCCCAACTCAGCCCAGTGGTGTCCCTGCATTGGTGCGAGAGTTCCAGAGGCTCCCTCTCCTTGCAATTTCTCCTCTCTGAGGTGAGAAATGTGTCCCAGGCAGGCTGATCCTCCTACTCTTCTGCCAAGAAAGGCCAGGGACACATCCTTCATCTGGCAATATTTCTTCCCCCAAGTCCCATATGTCTGTCTCTAAATCCAGTCACCCTATGAACACACCACATGCAGTTGAGAATCTGTGTATGATTATGATGATTTTGGAGACAGGGTCTGGCTCTGTGGCCCAGGCAGGGGCCTGGGGACATGACCATTGTTCACCGCCAGCCTCAAAATCATGGGCTCTGGTGATCCTCCAGCCTCAGTCTCTGGAGTATCTGGGATAACAGGCACCACGACCCCAGAACTCCGTTTGGATGGGTGCAGAAACGGGTTATCCCTGTGTGACCCAGGCTGGCCTTGAGCTCCTGTGCTACAGTCATCTTCCTGATTCAGCCTCCCAGAACACTGGGATTCCAGCTGTGGGCTGCCACGCCTGACCTGGTTCATTTTCGATGAAGGATTGAGGCCAGGTTTGGTGGCTCAACCTCATCATCCCAGCATTTTGGAAGACTGAGGCCAGTGACTGACCAGAGCCCGTGGGTCTGAGACACACCTGGGTAACTCGGTGAGAACTTGTCTCTACCCTCCAATACAAATGAGCCAGGAGTGTTGTTGCACTTCTCTCGTTCTTGCTTATTGGAAGCCCTGTGTGGTATGGCTTGCCAGAGCCCAGTGGCCCAATGTTGTG
>NW_007252583.1:1949-5323 GCF_000164805.1 Carlito syrichta | reverse complement strand
CCTCGTCCATCCAGAGCACCTCTGGAATGACAGGCATGAGTCCCCACACCCGGCCTTCAAACCCCTCTTGGGCACCACCGCGAGGCCCACTCCCTTCCAATACCCAGTGTTGGAAGCCAGTCTCAGAGACCTTCATGTTGACAGAGTCTGGAAGGCCAAAGACCCCAGTTTGCAGGGCAACTCTGGGCAGCTATCAGTCCTGTGTCTTCTACTAATATTTTTATGTTCGCCTTGGGTATCTGGAGTGTTGGGAGATGCAAAAAAATAGTTCATTAAAATAATCTATTAGTAGAAACAAGTAATTACTGAAATGGAAATTTTTCTACCGAGATATGATACTCCACTTGAGTTTCTCTGTCCCCACATATTTGGTGCTTGAACCAGCAACAATGATTAAAAACTGCAGTTTGCTCTCTCCTGCCCCTGGGAGACTTGGGTTGAATGTGCATCACAGCTCTCCTTATCCCTGTCAGAGGACTATAGATGCAAATTAAAAACATCATGTTTGGCATCATAATAGGCTTATTAGTTTTAGTTTCTTAAGTTGGTTGCTAATTATGAGCTTTGGGAATGTTGTCTTCATTTTGCTAAATGTGAACTGTTATATAGGTATTTTTCGCATAATAAAAAATGTTGTTGTGATGATTACGAGTGTTCTAATATTAGGTGCTGCCATTTATGCAAGAAAACAGATGGATGGCCTTATTATTTTTTGCTTTTTATAGTAGATTATTATAGAAAGTTTGAAAGAGTAGAAATTGCTTTCAAATGGTATTTTGAAAAAATAAAATATCAGGAAATAATAAGTTAGACATTAAGTTTAAAAGTTTAGATGCTAAGGGTTAATAGTTACATAAAACCCATTTTGAAAAATTACATGGTTTAAACATTCTATTAGTGGATACATTGCAACAAATTTGAGGGACACAGACAATATTTCATCGCAGTTAGAACAATGACCAAACAAATAAATACATCTGGATTTGAAGACCAAACTGTATGTAACTAAAAGTATAAAAGGAACTTGAAAAGAAAAATAAATCGGCATCTGTATTACATAACAACAGAGTCAGCGTCCAAGTTTTCACCTATGCCAATTATGTTCCTCCTTCAGGAAACCCTGACCTGCTGGAGCTGGACTATGGCAAGAGGCACTTGGCCAGGCACTTGAAAGGTAAACCTTACTTTAATCAGTATGGATAGAAACTTACCTAGGGTGCTGCAGACCCCTGTGTAGAGACAGGTAGTGCTTGGAAGTGTAACCACTTTTAGAACCGTGATATGATCATGGGCCAAAGAGAATCTAAAGAAAGAAAGTTATTCATAAGTATTTTGATGCATATGCTTTCTAAAAGAGGAATTAGAGATTCCTCTACACGTTTATCTCATTTTCTACATTTTGTGCAAGAATCGTGCCCCTGGTTCCCTGAAGAAGGTATAATTAATTTAGAAAATGGACAAAAGTTGGGGAAAAATTGAAAGTGTATTGCACTCTCCACAGTCTGGAATGAGTGCTTGTGGATGCTTTTGCATTATGGAATATAATTAGAGCTGTCTTAGATTCACAACAAAAGGTTGATAAAATGCCCATTAAAGTAAAAGAGGAACCAGGTGAAAGAACTCCCTTACTAACCCCATTCCTTCCCAGGCAATGTTAGCCACCGCCCCTGTTGAGGATGATCCTCTACCATCTGAGGATAAGGAAAACTTAGAAGAAGAAGCAGCTAGATATCATGAGCAAAAATATCCAGGTAATTTAAATTTGCCCCTTGATGCCAAAAGACCTCCGGCAAGTGGTGCCAGGGTGGAGGGATTGTGATTTGTGACTGTCTTCAATTAAGAGGAGAAAATTGTCTTTCTATACTGATTCCTGTTATATAGGAGGGCACTTTCCTCATATTAAACAGCCACCATTCCTGTTAATAAGACAACTATTCTTGATTTACTTATCCAATTACAGCAACTAATATTTGTTAGAAACCAACCATATTACATAGGTCTCCCTGGGCCTCTACATCAATGTAATCAATTAGAAGATGCCTTGACAAAATTGGTCATGTGCTCTCTCCTTGTAGATTCTTTAGTCAATCAAGCTCAGCTATCCCATAAAATTCATCACCAAAACACTGCAGCTTTAAGGCACCAATTTCATATCCCAAGAGAAATGGCTGGACAAATCACAAAAAAATTGTACATGATGTCCCACTTCTAATAACCCCTTCCCCTCAGGAGTTAACCCCTGCTGGAGCCCAGGAGATCGGGAACAGCCTGGGCCACATAGTGAGACCTCATCGCTTCCCAGAACACAAACACTGGAGTTGCATGTGGTGGTGCCCGTGGTCTCAGCTACATGGAATGTGGTGGCCTCTGTTCTAGGGCGTTCTTTTGTGCCGCCCTCACTGACAGAATGTGCGAGTCCTGGCTGGACACCATGGCTCATGGCCATCAGCCCCGTGCCCTGGGAGACTGAGGTGGGATGCTGCCTGAGCCCGGGGGCTGGAGACACACCTGGATGACATGACTAGACTTCATCTCGGTGAGGGGTTCCGAAAATTGAGTCAGGCGTGGTGACCCCCAAAGTCCCAGCTGCTCAGGACCCAGCAGTTCAAGGACCCAAGAGACATGATCATGTTGCTGTGTCCCAGACCTGGCAAAGGAGACTCTGGTGACAAAAAAAGACGACTCCTTGTGCATCACAGCATATGTCCACAACTCCACATGGAATAGTTTGTGTGGGTGGAGGACGATGTTTTAATTGGGAGAGAAAGGCTCCCAGCCCTGCCTGAAGGGGTCATACTGGGCAACTGAAACCTGGGATGGATGTGGTGTTTCTGTCTACCTTGATCATTCTGTGCTCGCTGGCTGCCCTACCTCAGAGCCAGAAAAAAATGGACTTGGGGGGAAGAAATTTCCCTGGGTGAGGAATGGGTTCCTGGCCTTTCTTGGCTTAATGTCCTCATTGCTGAGTCAGAGGACCAGTCTGGCTGGGGCACATTTCTCACCTCTGAGAGGAGAGTTGGCAAGAAGCTGGACAGGGAGTCTCTGGAACTCCTGCACCTAAGCAGGGGCAGTTTTGTGAGCCCAGGAGTTCGGGAACAGCCTGGGTCACATGCATCGTTGCCATGGACCATGAGTGTGGAGGGTGGAGGCAGGCCTTCTGGGGTACATAGCCGAATGCACAGGATGGACGTGCCCAGTGGCCACCTTTGAAACCTCCTACAAATGACAGGCCAGAAAGTACCTTAGGGTCACTCCTCTTGCTGTGTGGCAGGGGTGGTGGTGGTAGTGGTGGTGATTATTTTTATTTGGGGTCAGAATCCTGGTCTGTCACCCAGGTCAGAGCACAGGGGCATACTCATGGCCACTGAGCACTC
>NW_007252583.1:0-1157 GCF_000164805.1 Carlito syrichta | reverse complement strand
GCCCCAGCAGACTGGTCCTTGACTCAGCAATGAGGACATTAAGTCAAGAAAAGGCCAGGAACCCATTCTTCACCCAGGGAAATTTCTTCCCCCCAAGTCCATTTTTTTCTGGCTCTAAAGTCAGTCACCCTTTGAACACACCAAGCACAATTGAGAATCTGTGTATGATTCTGATGTTTTTGGAGACAGGGTCTGGCTCTGTGTCCCAGGCTGGGGCCCAGAGACACGACTTCATTCACTGCCAGCTTCGAAATCGCAGACTCTGGCGATTCTCCTGCTTCAGCCTCTGGAGTGGATGGGATGATGGGCACCACGTCCCAAGAAACTCTTTTTGAATGGGTGCAGAGACAGGGTCTCCCTGTGAGGCCTGGGTTGACCTTAAGCATATGGGCTGCAGTCATTCTCCTGTTTCGGCCTCCCAGAGCACTGGAATTCCAGGCATGGTCCGCCATGCCTGGCCTTCTGCTTCATTTTTTATGAAGGTTGAGGCCGGCCTTGTGGGCTCAACCTAATCATCCCAGTGCTTTAGGAGGCTGAGGCCAGCAACTTGTCTGAGCCCGTGGGTCCGAGATGCACCCAGGCAACTTGGCAACACCTCACCTCTATCCTCCATCCCAAATGAGCCAGGCATGGTGGCATGTGCCTGTCATTCTGGCTCCTCAGAAGGCCAGTGGGGAGGTTCGCCAGAGTATTGTGGGCTGAGGCTGCGGTGGCTGGGAGTGAGCCACCACCATCCATCCTGTATGATGGAGTGAGACTCTGACTCAAAAATAAATAAATAAAAGGAAAGAAGGAAGATGATCCATTTGTGTATCAAGTTGGGATCATCATATACAGACAGAGATCATTGGGGAAGGAGGCCTAAGCCTTGGACATAGAGTTCCAGAAAGACAGTGGATCAGCAGACAATTGGGCTGTGGCTTTGGGAGGCTGAGGTGGGGGACTGCTGGAGCCTGGGAGTTCAAGACCAGCCTGGGACATAGCGAGACCTTGTCACTTGCTGGAACACAAATATTTGAGTCACCTTTGGTGGCACACAGGGTCCCAGCTACACGGGAGGCAGTGACCTCCATCCCGGGGTTTGCCTTTGAATTGCCCCCTCTGACAGCACGTGTGAGTCCAGGCCAGGCACCATGGCTCACGTCTGTCAGCCCTGA
>NW_007252582.1:5753-6396 GCF_000164805.1 Carlito syrichta | reverse complement strand
CGTCATACAGGAAACTACGTGTCATATTGCTAAGGAAGTATAAGGAATCTTGGTTACATGAGTCCTCAACCAAATACTACAGGCCGTCTTCCTAGGAGGTAATCACGAATCAGGTTTTGAAGTAGGAATCTGGGTAATGGGATTCCTCACATACAGGAGACTTCACTGCATATTGCTAAGTAGCAATAAGGAATCTGTGTCACTACCTGACCTGCTGCTACGGAAGAATAAGGAGTCTTGGTTTAACGAATCCTCCATCCAAAAAATCTACAGAGCGTCTTGCTAAGAGATAACCACTACTCATGTTTTGGGAGTAGGTATCTAGATAATGGGAGTGCTTATATACAGGAGAATGCACTGTCTATTGCTAAGCAGGATTAAGGAATCTGGTTCACACATGTTCTCAATCCCCAAAAAAACTTCAGGGTGTCTTGCTAAGGGCTAAACAAGAATTTGGGTTTTTGAAGCATAATCTAGGGAGTTGAAGTCCTCATATACAGTCAACTACACGGACTTTTCCCAGGAAAGAGTAAGGAATCTGGGTGACATGCATTCTCAATCCGTAAAAATATTCACGGCGACTGCCTAAGATCTAAACAAGCATCAAGGTTTTCGACGCATTCATCTGGGAAAGGGAATACTC
>NW_007252582.1:2882-3827 GCF_000164805.1 Carlito syrichta | reverse complement strand
TCCTAAAAATCAACAGGACATCTGCTGTGGGCTAAAAAACAATCAGGGTTTAGAATCTGCAATTTAGGTAATAACAGTCCTCATATACAGAATCTACACGATCTCTTGCTAAGGAGAAATAAGAAACCTGTTTTACACGGTTCCTCCATCACAATATCTACATGACAGCTTGCTAAGGACTTAGCAAGAAACAGCGTTTCCAAAAAGGGTTCTGGGGAAAGGGACTCCTCATATACAGGAAACGACATGGCCCCTCGCTAAGGAAGAATAAGGAATCTGTGATACACTAGTCCACAATCCGAAGAATTCTCAGGGTGTCTTGCTACAGGAAAAACAAGAATGAGGCTTTAAGCTTGTCTCATGTTTCGGAGTTTTTTGGCTTGTGGTTATTAGGTATCAGTTATTTCAGGACTCCAGTGACATTCTGATCCTATTGAGAGTTGTAAATGGGTATCTGGTAGTACAAGTCCCTTAGGTTCCTAGGGACAACAAAGGCCAGATTCCCGGAGCAAAAGTATCTTCTTGCCGTATTTGGATGTAAATCTGGTCTTAAGATGAACTTGGTAATCCTTAAAATTCCATCTGTACTTTTATTTGGAGAGGGGCCGATGGCTTTGCAGTTGCCAAATATTTAGTACGAATTATTAAAATGTAACCAGGAAACATGGATTCCACATTCCTAGGAATCATCTGGGAATCTGCATTTTGGTATACAGAATTTTGGAACCCATATAGGGAAAATCAAGGGATCTTGCTAAGAACTGAAAGGGCATCTGGTTCTTGTAGTTCTTGATCGCCTTAATCTACAAGGTCTCTTGATAAGGTTTAATCAGCAATCTGGGCTTCTATGTCGCCCTATTTTTAGGGTGTCTTTTGAAAAAGGAACAGGAATCTTGGGTTCCAATTCCACAACAAGTTTATGGGATTATTTCTCTTGATATCCAT
>NW_007252582.1:0-1806 GCF_000164805.1 Carlito syrichta | reverse complement strand
CATCTAAGGCCAGGTTCCAGGACAAAATGTATCTTCTTGCCATATTTCGATGTAACTCTGGTCTTAAGGTGAACCCTGTAATCCTTCACCTTGCCTTTCTCTTTATATTTTGAGAGGGGACAAGGGTTTTGCAGTTGCCAAATATTTAGTACCTATTTTAAAAGGTAACCAGGAATCAAGGAATCCACGTCCCTAGGAAACTTCTGGGAATCTGTCTTTTTGTATACATAGTTTGAAATCCACATCGACAGGGATAATCAGGGTATCTTGCTGAGAATGAAAAAGAAACCCGGTTTTATGCGTTCTCATTAACCAGAATCTACAGGGCCTCTTGATACGGTTTAATCAGAAATCTGGGCTTCTGGGTCTCTACACTTTTCATAGCTACTTGATCCGTGGATACGCTAAATCTTGTCATTGCAGATCCACAGGAAACTCATTGTCCTCTTGTTAGTTGTAATCAAGGATCTGACCCTACAAATTCTTTTGTGTCCTCGGAACATCTACGACCATAATCATGTCCCCAGAATCAAAAGGCATATTGGTACAAAAGCCCTCAATTCAGGTGTCCTCAAACTACAGAAAATTCTTGTGGGTGGGCAGGTTGACATTGGGATGTTGGGTTTTGAAGATTCAATATTTTGGGGAGGTCTTGTGAAGGGGAACCAGGAATCTTGGATTCCAGTTCCCAAAGAACATTATGGGAGTCTTTCTCTTGATATCCAAACAACTGGAATTCTCGTTCACCAGGAACTGTCTCGGCAATCTGCAGAGTGAAGCAGGAACCTGGTTATGGGAGTCGTCATATACAGGAAAGTACACGTCATATTGCAAAGGAAGTATGAGGAATCTTGGTTACATAAGTCCTCAATCCCAAATACTACAGGCTGGCTTCCTAAGAGGTAACCACGAATCAGGTTTTTGAAGTAGGACGCTGGGTAATGGGAGTCCTTACATACAGGAAACTTCACTGCCTATTGCTAAGTAAGAAAGGAATCTGCGTTACTTCTGTCCTCAATCCCCAAAATACTTCAGGTCGTCTTGCTATGGGCTAAACAAGAATCAGGGAGTATTCGAGCATGAATCTGGGGAATGGGGTCCTTATATTCAGGCAACTACATGACCTTTAGCTACAAAAGAATAAGGAATCGGGTTACACGAGTCCTCAATCCCAAAAATCAGCAGGGCATCTTGGAAAGGCCGAAAAAAATCAGAGTTTCGAAGCAGGATCTATGTAATGAGAGTCCTAATATACAGGAAATTACACGACCCCTTTCAAAGGAAGAAAAAGAATCGGGGTTATAGCAGTCCTGAGCCCTAAAAATAAACAGGTCATCTGATGTGGGCTAAACAAGAATCAGGATTAAGAATCTGCAACTTAGGTAATAGCAGTACTCATATACAAAATCAACACGATCTCTTGCTAAGGAGAAATAAGAAACCTGTTTTACACGGCTCCTCTGTCACAATATCTGCATGTCATCTTGCTAAGGCTAAACAAGAATCAGGGTTTTGAAACAGGATTCTGGGGAAAGGGAGTCCTCATATACAGGACCCTACATGTCCCCTCGCTTAGGAAGAATAAGGAATCTGTGATATACTAGTCCCCCATCCGAAAAATTCTCAGGGTGTCTTGCTTCGGGATAAACAAGAATCAGTACTTTGAGCTCGTCTCATGTTTTGGAGATATTTGGCTTGTGGGTATTATGAATCAGTCATTTCATGACTCCAGCAACATTCTGGTCCTCTTGAGAGTTGTAAACGGGTATCTGGTAGTACAAGTCCCTTAGTTCCTCGGGACAACTA
>NW_007252581.1:3968-8120 GCF_000164805.1 Carlito syrichta | reverse complement strand
CCAGAGAGTTGCTGTGGATATTTAATGACAGATTTAGTGTGTCCACAGAGCAAGTAGCTCTGAAAAATGTAGGGACCCAGAAGCCCAGATTGCTGATTAAACGTTATCAAGAGGCCCTTTAGATTGCGGTTAATGAGAACTCCTAGAAACGTATTTCCTTTTTGTTCTCAGCAAGATGCCCTGACGTTCCCTGTTGATGTGGATAACAAACTCTGTATACAAAAAGAGAGATGCCCAGAAGTTTCCTAGGGACGTGGAATCCATGATACCTCTTTACCTTTAAAAGCACGTACTAAACATTTGGCATCTGCAAAACCCTTGTACCCTCTCAACATAAAAAGAGAAATGGAAGGTGAAGGATTAGACGGTCCATCTTAAGACCAGAGTTACATCCAAATATGGCAAGAAGATTCGATTTGTCCTGGAAACTGGCCTTAGTTGTTCCGAGTAACTGACTGGACTTGGAGTGCCCGGTACCCATTTACAACTTTCAAGAGGACCAGAATGTTGCTGGAGTCCTGAAATGAGTGATTCGTAATATATGCATGCTAAGTTGCTCTGAAACATTTGGGGAGCACGAAGCCCTGTTTCTTGTTTGTCCCATAGCAGACAACTGGAAATTTTTTGGATTGAGGACTCGTACAGCAAAGATTCTTTATTCTTCCTTCGTTAGAGGAAGTGTAGTGTCCTGTATATGAGGACTCTCTTTCCCTAGATTCCTGTTTTGAAACCCTGATTCTTGTTTAGCACTTTGTAAGACTCCATGTAGATTTTTTGATCCAGGAAACGTGTAAAACAGATTTTTTCTATTTTCTTAGAAAGAGGCCATGTAGTTTCCACTATATGAGGATGGCTATTACCCACATTCATGACTCGAATCACTGATTGTTCTTTTCCCGTCATCAAGATGCCCTGTTGATTTTCCGGACTGAGGACTCGTATAACCCAGATTCCTTAAGTTTAGCAACAACTGTACAGTTGCCTTTATATGAGTACTCCCTTTCCCAGATACATGTGTAGAAGCCGTGATGCTTGTTTAGACCTTAGGAAGACACCGTGTAGTTTTTGGGGGATTGAGAAAACATGTCACCCAGATTCCTTATTCTTTCTTAGGAAATGTCCATTTAGTTGCCTGTATATGAAGATTTCATTTCCCCAGATTATGCTTCAAAAACCGAAATCCGTGTTTAGCCCTTAGTAAAACAACCTGAAGTTTTTTTTGTGATTCAGGACACGTGAAAACCAGATTCCTTATTCTTCCTTAGCAATAGAAAGTGCAGTTTCCTGCGTATGAGTACTCCAATTATCCAGATTCTTACTGCCAAAACCTGATTGGTGGTTTCTCTTAGCAAGATGTTCTGTAGATTTTGGGGATGGAGGACTCTTGTAAACAAGATTCCTTATTCTTCCGTACTAGCAGGTCGTGTAGTGTTCTGTATATGAGGACTCCCATTGCTGAAATTCCTGCTTCATTCTCAGCAAGACCCCGAGACATTTCCTGGTGACCTAGAATTCCAGTTGCTTGGATATCAAGAGTAATATTCCCATAAAGTTTTGTGGAATTGGAAACCAAGACTCCTGGTTCGCTTTTCAAAAGACACCCTAAAAATGTTTCGACATAGAAGCCCAGATTGGTGAAAAACCTTATCAAGAGACCTTGTAGATGTAGACGATTGAGAATTCCAAGAACCGGATTCCCTTTCTGTTCTCAGCAAGATGCCCATTTTCCCGTCTATGTGGATTCCAAAACTTTTTTACAAAAATGCAGATGCCCAGATATTTCCTATGGACGTGGTATCCATGTTTCCTGGTTACAATTTAGTAATTCCTACTAAATATTTGACAACTGCAAAACCCTCGACCCCTCTCCAAATAAAAGTAGAAACGGAAATTTAAGGATTACCAAGTGCATCTTAAGAACAGAGTTACATCCAAATACGTAAAGAAGATCCTTTTGTTCTGGGAATCTGGCCTTAGTTGTCCCGAGGAAGCTAAGGGACTTGTACTACCAGATACCCGTTTACAACTCTCAAAAGTACCAGAATGTTGCTGGAGTCCTGATACGACTGATTCATAATACTCAAAAGTCAAATATCTCCGAAACATGAGACGAGCTCGAAGCGCTGATTCTTGTTTATCCCGTAGCTAGGCACCCTGAGAATTTTTCGGATTGTGAACTAGTGTATCACAGATTCCTTATTCTTCCTTAGTGAAGAGTCATGTTGTGTCCTGTATATGAAGATTCCCTTTCCCCAGAATCCTGTTTGGAAACCCTGATTCTTGTTTAGACCTTAGCAAGATGTCATGTAGATATTGTGAGGGAGGAGCCATGGAAATCAGATTTCTTATTTTTCCTTAGCAAGAGATCGTGTAGATTCTGTATATGAGGACTGCTATTTCCTACGCTGCAGCTTCTAAATCCTGATTCTTGTTTAGCCCACAGCAGATGGCTTATAGATTGTTAGGACTGAGGACTGCTATAACCCTGATTCTTTTTCTTCCTTGGCAAGGGGACGTGTATTTTCCTGTGTATTAGGACTCTCATTACATAGATCTTGCTTTGAAATTGTGATTCTCTTTAGCCCTTTCCAAGATGCCCTGTAGATTTTTGGGATTGAGGACTCGTGTAACCCAGATTCCTTATTCTTTCATAGCAAAAGGTCATGTAGTTGCCTCTATATAAGGACGTCATTTCCCCAGATTCATGCTCGAAAACAGCCTGATTCGTCTTTAGCACATAGCAAGACGACTTGATGCTTTTTTGGTATTGAGGACACGAGTAATGCAGATTCCTTATTCTTACTTACCAATAGGCAGTGAGGTTTTCTGTATGTGAGGACTTCCATTACCCTGATTCCGAATTCAAAAACTTGATTTGTGGTTACCTCTTAGGAAGATGGACTGTAATTTTTGGGATTGAGGACTCATGTAACCAAGATTTTTTATACTTCCTTAGCAATATGACGTGTAGTTTCCTGTATATGACGACTCCCATTACCCAGCTTCCTGCTTCACTCTGCAGGATGCCGAGACAGTTCCTGGGCACCGAGAATTCCAATTGTTTGGATATCAAGAGAAAGACGCCCATAATGTTCTTTGGGAACTGGAATCCAAGATTTCTTGTTCCCCGTCACAAGACATCCCCAAAATGTGGAATATTCAAAACCCAAAATACCAATTCCGACCTGCCCACCCAAAGAATTCTCTGTATTTTGAGGTCACCTGAATCGAGGGATTTTGTATCAATATGCCTTTTGTTTCTGGGGTACATGATTATGGTCGTAGATGTTCCTAGGACACAGAAGGGTTTGTGGTCCAGGTCCTTGATTACAACTAAGAGGAGAACCAGAAAGTTCCTGAGGTTCTGCAATGACAGATTTAGCGTATCCACGGAGAAAGTAGCTCTGAAAAATGTAGGGACCCAGATTCCTGATTAAACCTTATCAACAGGCCTTGTGGATTCCAATTAATGAGAACTCCTAGAACAGTATTTCCTTTTCGTTCACAGTAAGATGCCCAGATTTTACCTGTCGATGTGGATACCAAACTCTGTGTACAAATAGACAGATACCCAGAAGTTTCTTAGGGATGTGGAATCCAAGATTTTTGGTTACCTTTCAAAATACGTACTAAAAACTTTGCAACTGCAAAACCCTTCTCCCCTGTCAAAATAAAAAGAGAAATGGACGGTGAAGGATTACAAGGTTCACCTTAAGACCAGAGTTACATCCAAATATGGCAATAAGATTCTTTTTGTCCTGTAATCTGGCCCTAGTTGTTCCGATGAACCTCACGGACTTGGAGTGCCCGATACCCGTTTACAACTTTCAAGAAGATCAGAATGTTGCTGGAGTCCTGAAATGACCAATTCGTAATATCTGCATGCTAAATTGCTCCGAAACTTTTGGGGAGCTCGAATCCCTGTTTCTTGTTTGTTTCATAGTAGACACACTGGGAATTTTTTGGATTGAGGTCTTGTACAACAAAGATTCTTTATTCTTCCTTAGTTAGTGGCTGTGTAGTGTCCTGTATATGAGGACACTCTTTCCCTAGATTCCTGTTTCAAAACCCTGATTCTTGTTTAGCCCTTAGTAGACGCATGTAGATTATTTGATAGAGGAACCGTGTAAAAAGATGTCTTCTTTTTTCTTA
>NW_007252581.1:0-3810 GCF_000164805.1 Carlito syrichta | reverse complement strand
TTGTACAGACCTTAGGAGGACACCATGTAGTTTTTTGAGGATGGAGAACACATGTCACCCAGATTCCTTAATCTTTCTTATGAAAAGTCCCTGCAGTTGCTTGTATATGACGATTTCATTTCCCTAGATTATGCTTCAAAAACCCAAATTCGTGTTTAGCCCTTCGCAAGACAACCTGAAATTTTTTGACGGATTGAGGACACGTGTAAACCAGGTTCCTTATTGTTCCTTTACAATACACGGTGCAGTTTCCTGTATATGAGGACTCCCATTATCCAGATTCCTATCCCAAAACCTGATTGGTGGTTATCTGTTAGCAAGAACCTCTTTAAGTTTTTTGGATGGAGTACGTGTGTAATCAAGATTCCTTATTCTTCCGTGGGAAGAGGTCGTGTAGTGTTCTGTATATGAGGACTCCCATTGTTGAAATTCCTACTTCATTCTCATTAAGACGACGAGACATTTTTTGGTTACCTGGAATTCCAGTTGCCTGGATATCAAGAGAAAGACTCCCATAAAGTTCTTGTGGAATTGGAACCCAAGATTTCTGGTTCCCTTTTCAAAGACACCCTAAAAGTTTAGCGACATAGAAACCCCGATTGTTGATTACATCTTGTCAAGTGACCTTGTAGATTTAGGCGCTTGAGAACTCCAAGATCTGGATTCACTTTCAGTTCTTAGCAATCTGCCCTGTTTTTCCCTCTCTATGTGGATTCCAAAACTCTGTGTACAAAAATACAGATGCCCAGTTGTTTCCTAGGGAAGTGGAATTCATGTTTCCTTGTTACATTTTAGCAATTCGTACTAAATATTTGGCAACTGCAAAGCCCTCGGTCCCCCTCTAAATAAAAGTACATATGGAAATTTAAGTATTACCAAGTTCATCTTAAGACCAGAGTTGCATCCAAATACGGCAAGCAGATACCTTTGTTCCAAGAATCTGGCCTTAGTTGTCCTGAGGAACCTATGGGATTGCACTGCCAGATACTCGATTACAACTCTCAAGAGGACCAGAATGTTCCTGGAGTCCTCAAATGACTGATTTGTAATAACCACAATCCAATTACCTCCGAAACTTGAGACGAGCTCGATGCCCTGATTCTTGTTCATCCCGTAGCAAGACACCCTGAGAATTTTTCGGATTGGGGACTAGTGTATCATAGATTCCTTATTGTTCCTTAGCGAACGGCCGTGTAGTATCCTGTATATGAGGACTCCCTTTCCCCAGAATCCTGTTTCGAAACTCTGATTCTTGTTTAGCCCTTAGTAAGATGTCATGTAGATGGTGAGATGGAGGAACAGTGTAAAACAGGTTTATTATTTCTCCTTAGCAAGAGATCGTGTAGATTCTGTATATGAGGACTGCTATTACCTATTTTGCCGCTTCTAAACCCTGATTCTTGGTTACCCCACAGCAGATGGCCTGTTGATTTTTAGGACTGAGGACTGCTATAACCCCGTTTCTTTTTCTTCCTTGGCAAGGGGCCATGTATTTTCCTGAATATTGAGACTCTCATTACATAGATCCTGCTTTGAAACTCTGATTATTTTTTAGCCCTTTCCAAGATTCCATGTATATTTGGGCTTGATGACTCATGTAACCCAGATTCCTTATTCTTTCTTAGCAAAAGGTCACGTAGTTGCCTGTATATAAGGACTCCATTTCCCCAGATTCATACTTAAAACACCCTGATTTGTGTTTAGCCCATAGCAAGACGACCTGAAGTTTTTTGGGATTGAGGACACGAGTAATGCAGATAACTTATTCTTACAAGCAATAAGCAGTGAAGTTTCCGGTATGTGAAGAATCCCATTACCCAGACTCCTAATTCAAAAAAACTGATTCGTGATTACCTATTAGGGAGACGGCCTGTAGTTTTTGGATTGAGGACTCAAGTAACCAAGATTCCTTATATGTCCTTAGCAATATGACGTGTAGTTTCCTGTATATGACAACTCCCATTACCCAGCTTCCTGCTTCGCTCTACAGGATGCCGAGACAGTTCCTGGTGACCGAGAAATCCAGCTGTTTGGATATCAAGAGAAAGACTCCCATAATGTTCTTTGGGAACTGGAATCTAAGATTCCTGGATCCCCTTAACATGACCTCCCCAAAGTGTGGAATCTTCAAAACCCAACATCCAAATTTTCTCCTGCCAACCCACAAGAATTTTCTGTAGTTTGAGGTCACCTGAATCAAGGGATTTTTTACCAATATGCCTTTTGTTTCTGGGAAACATGATTATGGTGGTAGATGTTCCTAGAACACAAAAGGATTTGTAGTGCCAGATCCTTGATTACAACTAACAAGATTACCAGAAAGTTCCTGTGGATCCGTAATGACAGATTTAGCATATAAACGTAGAAAGTAGCTCTGAAAAATGTAGGGAGCCAGAAGCCTGATTGCTGATTAAACCTTATCAAGAGGCCCTGTAGATTACGGATAATGAGAACTCCTCGAACCGAATTTCCTTTTCATTCACAGCAAGATGCCCTGATTTTCCCTGTCGATGTGGATTCCAAACTCTGTATACAAAAAGACAGATGCCCAGAAGTTTCCTAGGGACGTGGAATCCATGATTCCTGGTTACCTTTAAAAATACGTACTAAACATTTGGCAACTGCAAAACCCTTGACCCCTCTCAAAATTTAAAGAGAAATGGTTGGTGAAGGATTACAGGGTTCACCTTAAGACCAGAGTTACATCCAAATATGGCAAGAAGATTCTTTTTGTCCTGTTTTCTGGACTAGTTGTTGTGAGGAACCTAACAGACTTGGAATCCCCGATACCCGTTTACAACTTTCAAGAGGACCAAATGTTGCTGGTGTCCTGAAATGACCGATTCGTAATATCCGCATGTTAAATTGCTCCAAAACATTTGGTTATCTTGAAGCCCTGTTTCTTGTTTGTTTCATAGCAGACACGCTGGGAATTTTTTGGATTGAGGACTCGTTCAAAAAACATTCTCTAATCTTCCTTAGTTAGAGACTGTGTAGTGTCCTGTATATGAGGACTCTCCTTCCCTAGATTCCTGTTTGGAAACCCTGATTCTTGTTTAGCCCTTAGTAAGATGCCATGTAGATTTTTAATAGAGGAACCGTGGAAAACAAATTTCTTCTTTTTTTTTTTAGCAAGAGGCCATGTAGTTTCCTGTATATGAGGACTGCTATTACCCACATTCATGCCTCGAATCCCTGATTCTTCTTTAGCCGTCAGCAAGATGCCCTGTAGATTTTCAGGACTGAGGACTCATATAACCCAGATTCCTTATTTTTAGCAACAGTCGTTCAGTTTCCTGTGTATGATCACTCCGTTTCCCAGATACATGCATCGAAACCCTGATGCTTGTTTGGACCTTATGAAGACGGCATGTAGTTTTTTTGGGGATTGATAACATATGTCACCCAGATTACTTATTCTTCCTTAGGGAAAGTCCGTGCAGTTGCCTGTATATGAGGATTTCATTTCCCTAGATTATGCTTCAAAAACCCAAATTCGTGTTTAGCCCTTAGCAAGACACACTGAAGTTTTCTTGGGGAATTAAGACTTGTGTAAACCAGATTCCTTATTCTTCCTTAGCAATAGACAATACAGTTTCCTGTATATGAGGACTCCCACCATCCAGATTCCTACTCCCAAACGCTGATTGGTGGTTATCTCTTAGCAAGGAGCTCTGTATTTTTTTGGGATGGAGGACTCGTTTAACCAAGATTTCGTATTCTTCCGTAGGAACCGGTTGCATAGTGTTCTGTGTATGAGGACTTTGATTACTGAAATTCCTGTTTCATTCTCAGTAAACGCCGAGACGA